>NW_008246057.1:8182520-8205667 GCF_000691975.1 Corvus brachyrhynchos | reverse complement strand
TCTCTCTCCGGATGCTCCGAGCGAACTGACCCCACACCCAGGTGTAGACAAAGGAGTAGCCAGGCCCGCCCCACTCCCCTTTTTGTCTTTCTTAAGTACAGCTATTTGTCCCCTAGCAACATGCATATGGGAGAAAATTCCTTTAACAGGAAAAAAAACTAAGACTAAACTAAAACCCCAACAATGAGTAATTTATTTTTCACAATTGGTATGGTTTTAAGAATATTTTGAGCACATTTGAAAGCAAATGATTGTTTCAAATTACTGAAATCAAGAATATGGAATTATCTTTTTTTGTCCTGGAAAAATTGCCTCAAAATCACATGTTGATTTTGGTCAATCATCATTTGTCCATTTGGGTGAAAAAAAAAAAAAGGTAGAAGAAAAAGATTACTGAGTACACATTTTTCAGGAACACTACCAGAATCTGTGAGCTTACAAGAAATCTAGAAATTTGCTCCAGGTATTCATCAGCTAAGTAAAGATATTGGGCATTAGGAGTGAGAACTGACTGGGTGAAAATACATTCTTCCTCTTCCCTCAGTCAGTTCCCAATAGAATTGTCTTGCATTATTTATTCTTAAAATATAGAAAGATTGCAAGGTACTACAAGACTTTTGTTGGTGCAGTTAGAGATCATATTTATCTGGCACTATGAAGTTATAGTAATGCCACCTTTGATAAATATTAATTGAGATAGGATGAGGATGTGGATGTCTTTCTTCTTAATCATCTGTAGATATATAAATATCTCTATGGTTTTGGAAGAAAAATTCACTACATCTCTCTCTCACTGGATGCAGAGGAGAAATCTTTACCATGTGGAAAACATCCCCAGAACATCAGAAAGGAAATTCTCACAGAAAATTTCAACCAGTTCCATATGTTTCCTCATAAGAAAGACTGATTGGTCTCAATGTTTACAAAACCCTTTTTCATGTATTTGTAAAATCAGTGTGTGGGTAATATTTCACTGCATCTAGGACTTAGGCAGAGCAAAGTTCGTAAGTAAATCAACAAGTGTTATACTTCATTAGATCAACAAGTACAGATGAAAAGTTTTCACAAGGCTTCAGACACAATTCATACTTCAAACTCCGAAATAAGGCCTGCAGAAGGACTTGTATAGTATACAGAATGTACAGTATACAGTTTTGCTTTATTTTACTTCTATTATGCTAAGTAGTTTTATTCAAAATAATATATCTAGTTATAAGATTTTCTGTGTTTTATCTTTTCGTGAGACAACTTGTGTTGGTAGTTCATAATGAAAATATACTCTTAATCATTAATTCAGGGAGAAAATAATAATAATTAGAAAATAATAATAATTTCCGTCACGTATTGCTTCTACAGAGTTAAATGCAGTTTAAAGAAATTAATCTCAGTTATTTTGTTTCTGAAATTTTCTTTATGATGACAATTCTTCATTATTCTGCTCAGAAATGAAGCAAAAAAAAAAAAAAAAACAACAAAACCCAAATCACACATTAATATCTTAGTAAATAAATAGAATATTTGTTTATTTCATCTTCTTAATCCAGGGTCTTTTTGGTAACTGCCTATAAAAAAATCTGTCATTTAAGAAAGAAAAAATTTTTACAGAAATCTATATTTCACTACCTTAAAATTTTCACTCAATATTTTTGTCCTTTATTTGTACATAGATACCATTTTCTCACTTTCTAGACATAACAAAACTTTGTACATACATTACACAACTTTATATATGTTACATTGAACTTTGTTCAATGTTGATTTGAAGTATGATGTGTCAATGTTGTGTACAAACATTTTCATGGGGAATTTTTTTGGTTTTATTCCATTTTCTTAAAGCTGGTATATAACAGTATGTTAGTAGCTGCAGATAGAACTATACTGAGGTTCTTGCTTATGTGATTATATTTGCAGCAATGACAAAAACAACTGACTTTATACTGGTAATTGGCACACTGGCCCTTATTGGACTTCAAACATTTGAATAATTTTTTTAAACAATTTTTTAAATCTTTAACTCTGGCTAAGAGCAGCCCTGCGCTTCTACCCTGGGTATTTACATAGGTTTATGGAGCGGGACTAGGGTGCTCAGTGCCTTACAGCATTGAATCCAAAGATTCTGCAGCAGTCACAGCTCTTAGAGGTTCAAAGAGCCAGGCTCACTTCTAATATGCAATATATGTGACTAGCGAACAGAAAATTAGGGACAAAAGTGTAGCATTTTTGAGAGTGTAGACAGAGCCAACAGGCTGCAGGCTATTGGTATCCTCTCCAGGCAACCAACAGTCAGCTAAGCTCCAAACATAACCAGGCACACATCCTAACCTGGGCTGTGGGATTCAGATCTCAAAATGCACAAAAAATTCATAATTCTCTTGGAGAAGTCCTTCAAGTGCGGCCCAAACTAAATCCAGTTCCCAAATATCAGTGGGAAGTGAAGCCAAGACAACACTCCATGTGTTCTACAGGAATTGTGTCCAAAAGCCTGATGATCTCTTACGAGTGGACACTTCCTTTGCAGTGTAAGGGAGACCATCTCTAGAAATTGTCCACAAGGAAAGCATCTTCCATCTCTGATAATTACTATCACATCACTGAAATAATTGCAACTATGTTGTTCTGCAACAGTCAAAGGTTTTGCTACTTATGCCTGATATAAAATAGTGCATATATGTGTGCAGCTCTCTTAGGGCCTTACGAAGTGCATTCTTTTGCATTTTGCATTCACACGGACAAAGCAAATTTGTTAATTGCTTCTATTTTATTTGGGCTGTCTCACTGAGGAATACCAAGAGATGGGTTTCTTTCTACAGGAGAAAGCCCAGCAGTAGCACTCACACTGATCTCAAAGCCAGATGGATGCAGTGATGTGATGCTGCTGAACAGCTGTTAGTGTTTAACACCAGTCCAGCACCCATCTGACACATGTTCAAATGACTGAACGACTAAATGTGGGTCAGTAAATTGGGATAACAGGAATAATGGAATCATTGCAGAGTTTCTGTCCCTTGCTTCTTGAAAAGTGTCTTGGTTTCACCTCTGTCTGTCCCAAGAGGCAAGTGGCTTTCTTTGTTATCACTCGTCTATTTCCATGCTGGTGGGGTGCTTGTACAACTCCCTCAATAATGTTCTGAGAATTTAAGTTGCTGATAAACAAATTCCCTAATGCCTTTTGTCATAGCTTTTGAGACAGTGCTTTATGTGATGGAGATAAACAATTAAGAGTAATTCTCTGAAATCAGAATGTCTCCATGTTTTTGGAAAGTTACAGCAATTTCTTCAGAGAGTTCTTCATTTCCATATGCAGGGTGTGGTATTGAATTCAGCAATTCTTTTACTGGCCAGGACTGAAGCACCTTCATCCTCTGTAATACTTAAAAAGTACTGTTGTTTTGGGTTTTTTTAGAGTTTTTTGTTTTGTTTTGTTTTGTTTTGTTTTTCTATGGATCTTCTGTTCTCTTTCTAGATATTTTAATGGTTATTTTATTTTTTACATTTTACTGTACCATCATCTGAGTGCTTCTTCAGTGTGATCACAGTGATCATTATATTAGGTAGTGATTTGCATTGGTCTAGGTAGGGAAGAGCAAACAAAGAATTTAGCAGACTTTTCTATTTAGCATCACTCAATGAAGCATAAATACAGTCAAACATCAAAAATAAATACAGATACATCAAAAGTTCAGGACTATACAGGATCTCTTCCTCCTCTCTCCTAGGGTGACAGATGCTATAAACTGTCACCCAAGTCTTATCAAACACCAAATATGTGGTATTTCTTTGCCTATTTATCTTTAGATAGAATTTGGACTTGTTTTTATATTTTTCCTTTTTTTCTTGTTTTGAAAAATATCTCTAATATAAAAAAAAAGTGCAGTTTGTGACATTGTAACAAAATTGTTCAAATAGAAGTATATAAGATGATTTTCATAATGAAGACACTTATATTGTTGCCACTGTCACAGTTAGTATCTTTCCATTTTGTACAATAAAATTGGAGAAAGAACAGGATGAGCTAGCCTTGTTCAAGTTCTAAAAGCATACAGAAACAGAAACTTATTATCATTTTATATACATAGCTGTCATGTTAAGTCACCACACTTCAAAGTAGTAAATTACCAAAGCATATTATGTCAGAACTTGAAAACTATAATACATTGCTCTTGATACCCTAGACCCCTAAGGCAATATCACAGTCTGTAGTTTCTAACACACATATTTACTCTCCAACAAAGTGGTAATAGCAAAAGCTCACAAAGTCTTGTGCTCTTTGGCTTCCTGGAGTTTGGCAGGCTGTTCATCCACCTGACACAATTAATCCCAACAACTAGACAATGTAACAACATCAACATATGAACTTTTTCTGAGAACCACTTTATCATATGTTGCATAAAAATATTTGAGGGCTGGACAAAAGTTCAGTTCATGATTATTTACAATACAGCAAACTTTAGTCTAAATGGAGACTGTGAACAGCTTTGCCATCTGTTGTTTAAAAAAACAGAAAGAAAGAAGATAAAAATGAGTTCCATTTGCTTCAAACAGCTATGGGGTGGTCAAGCTAGAAAACTTGGCACAGGAGATGTTTAGAATTGAAAAGAAGTTTACATCTGGTCTCTGGTCACAGATTATTTAACTCATCTGTAGCTGCCTTTGTTATCCCAAGCTTTGAAATCTATTTCTGCAGTTTTTCTTTGGGCTTGCTGCAGTTAGTCCTGGCTACCAAGAGCAGGGTTGTGAGGCTACCCTGGACTATCCATGGCTGTGGCAGGCAGTCCAGGGCAGGAGTTTCTGTAAGTACAGCTTCCCCTGCAGACACAGGCTGCCAGAGCACTCCCAGATGCTGAGGCAGACAGCTCTGCTCCCAGGAAGAAAAGTGGCAGGGAGCAGGATACCTGCGTACTAAGTAGGAACCAAGTTCTTAAGTCAAAGTCTCATTTAAGGGCTACACTGGTATTTGTAGGCTGTGGATGGTGTTTGGATTTTCAACAGGAGCAATTTTGGGCACCAATGAACTAGAAGAAGGTGAGCTGTAGTTGCCACTGTTATTAAAAGTGCTTAACTTGGCTGTGTCAACACAATCAACACCACAGCTAGAGAGGTTTCAGTGGTGGAAGAACCCTTTACACACACAGTCACAATTTGGCCTTAGGAGGGTTGATAAGACATCATTTGCTTTTTTACTGGAAGAAATCCCAGGACTGGAAGACATAAGTGGAACCAAGAGAGAGATTTAAACTGTTGAAAAAAACCCCTGTGGACTCCTGTCTGAAGCAAGCAGTTTGAAAATCTCCATGCAAAAGGTCTTTTACAACTGAATATTTTCACAGATTTTCAGATGTATGTGTGTTGGTGAGTCATATCCTACACCTGGGGAAAGCCAGTGCTGCTTGTCTTCCACTGTGCTATATTATTATTATACTACCAGGAGAATACGGTGAGCATTCAATATCATATAAATTCCCTAGAATGTATCATACACAAACCTTGCAAAATTAATAAAAAGATCTCTGGCTACCTTTAAATTTACCTGGCTTTCAACTAACTCAGAAGTGTAAAAAAATTGAACATTCAGTGAGGCAAAATGTGTTTGAGACACTTTCTGAAGACTCATTTATGTAAATCAACAGACTCTCTGAACAGACTTTTTCCTCAGGTGATAGGTACAATAAAGGCAAGTCTTCCTTTATCAAATAATTCAAACATAATCTAATAAAAGTTATAACTAGATGTTTAAACTTTTCATCACATTTTACAGACCTAAGAAAACAGGATACTTATAAAAAATAGCAAATTATTTGAACCTTTGATCAAATATTGAATTTTTGCCACATAGAAGTTTCCAGAGATGAAAACTAATTTCCTGCCATGAACTGTTTCCATCTCCCCTCCCCTCTTTTTTTTATTCACTTACTGGCCTGCTTGGTTATGGTCTGGACTGAAAATAAAATCAAATGATGCATGGAGATACAGGCCAACATTTCTAGCTCATTCTTTTTGCAGAAGAATTCTTGTGTTTAATTCAGATAAGGTTTGGCAAAGTCTCTCTGTATCTCAGATGAAATAAACTGTCAAATTTATCGAGGTTAGACCAAAACTAACAATCCTGGGCAACAAATATGGAAGAGGTTGAGGGAGCTTCAAATCCCTAAAGTCATGTGTTTGTACTGTTATTCCTCATAAGTTAGATCATGCTATCGTAGTTCCTTCCCCCCCACACCTTTGTCAGGGTACATCAATACCTGCTGTGTGGGTAGTAAAAGTATGTGATTGTGTGACAACCCCATAAATGTGGTGCAATTCATGCCTAGCTAAAAACCCCACCTTGGTGAAAGTGTTGTAACTGTTGAATATTGAATTAAATGGATCCACATGTACTTTCATCATGTCTTCGTTTATAATATTTTGATCCTGAAGATGGACCATTCCACAGTATCATACATTCATGGGATCATTTAGGTTGGAAAAGACCTTTAAGATCATTGAGTCCAACCACTAACCTAACACTGTTAAGTAAGAACTAAACAGGAACCCTGCAAGAGTTTGCCAGTGCAAACAGCAAAGTGCAACAGGCTTTCTGGGGATGTCCAGGCTCTGGAGTAAGTCTATGAACCAAGAAAATAGAGGGATTGCCTCCTTTGCTTTTTGCCCCTTTGTGGCAAAACCAGATTTTAGTCTCAGACAGGGCCTTGAAGTGAAATTCAACTCTCCTATGTGACAAGGAATCTGAAGGCAATGAGCTAAACATTTTTTATATGCAGACTTAACCCATAAATTAAAACAGGCTTGTCTTTTTATATTGTTACTAAAACATATTATTCTGCAATTACTGACTAGCAACACTCTCATCCCATATTTGGTGTTGCTCAAACCTGGAATAAAAATATGTCTAAAACCCAGTTGGGCTAAGGATTTTCTTAGTGCACTCTTTTGCTGGATAAGGTCTATACGTTTGTAAGGTGTTCCACAAACTTTTAAAGATTATCCTGTTTATTTAAAACATTTTATTCTTTTCTTAGATAATTTCTAGATAATCTCACCCTTTTTTACTCCTTTTCAACAGTTTGAGTAGGACTTGAGGGAGGTCTTAGCCTCAAATGGAAAATATTTGCTGAAAAATCTGTTGAATAATTAGGAGATACACAGCATTTTGTTTATCAGCTGGTGTAAAAAGTCCTTAATCCTTTACAGTCATTTCAGATATCTGGTGTTAAGAGTAAACTGAAATATTTACCCGAACTTCAAAAAAAAAGTTGTGTGACTTCATCTTAAAACTTGTTGTTTGTTTGAAGTTGTTATATATGCCTCTACTAAAAGTAGAAAAATTTAAACAGCTAGATTTTTCTTCCTATTTTCATGTGTCTTGTCTAGGAAGACAAATTCCTCAAATCTTTGCATAACCTATGTAGCATCTATTACATGTAGTCACTACCTGCTACAATGCTTTGGCTGCAGCACATTTCTCACCCTTGGGATGAGGGGTCAGCCATTTACACACAGATTGTGAGTAGATTTGCCACCTCTGAACCTCACCTGAGATTTCCAACATATGTTTTAAGCTCCCTAGTCAGATTGAGAACTGTGTTGTTGGACACCTTATATTTTGCATTCCAACTGGAACAGACAGTCACAGGATAAGAGAAGAGATGCCTTAGAATATTATTAACCTCTGTCTGTCACTACCTAGCAAGTGATGGCTCTTAAAAAACATCTTTTTCAAACTTTCATCTAATTATAGAATTTATACCTGTGAGAAGGTGTTCCTATTACTTTTACAGGGATTTTTTCTATTACCTGGTGTTTTTTTGATCTTGAAATTTATTTTTACATCCAAAACCTCTTTTTTCCCCCTATATATCCACCTAATTTCTAAATTATTCTGTAATCATAATCACATGTGCTCATACAGCTCAAGCAGCTCTACTTTTAATGCTTACTAAGACAAATCATAGTGCTTTTCAGATGACATTTTGTTTCAGAACTTTCCTAGATTTTTGGGGAATTTCAAGTCAATGTATTTCTGGCAAAAGCTCCATCACTGGATGAACTGATGAAATAATTCAGGTGTTGTGGTCCCAGTGAGAGAAAATTATGCTATCCTATGATATGAAATCTGTGCTTCTGCAATACTACTATGTTTTGCAGAATCATAAAAAAAACTACAAGAAGGTCATCTAGTCCATCTGCTTGATTTGATCTGCTTATACCTATGGCAATCCTGGCACATGTTTGTCTAACCTTTTCATAAAGGCATCCATTGACATCTGCAGTAAATGGTTCTTTATTTCTCCAGTGCAAGTGTACGTCCATTTTCATGCACAAGCACACACAAAGGGGTGTTGGGTGAAACTTTGGGCCTCTGTATCCCTCATATGTTATAGCTAATTTTTACAAAATCTTTTCTATGAAAGCAACAACATTTTAAAAGCCGAAATTCTGACAGGTGGTCATTTTATCTGGGTGACAAAAGCAGTGGCTAATAGTTATATGTTAGTGAAAGAATCAATAAAACAAAATTAAAAAAGAAAACTCTCCAAAAGCAATTAAGCATGGAAAGCAAGACTGGCGTACAACACTCTCTTTTTTTTCATTAGATTATTAACTAATTAGTGATGTCTGTGTTGACCAGATAGAATGGGACAGATTCTTATTTGGATTAAGCTGTGTAGGTCAATACATTTAAAACTACTCATATAACTGTCTCAGCATTTAAGTCTACATATAAAGAGAAAAATTAGTTTGATATATTATGTTTCATAGACCTCATTTTGAAATATTTTCATTGAAATTCAACATATTCATTTATAAAGATGAGCAGTATACACATTAGTAATGAGTACTACATTCTTTAGAAACAATTTTTCTCTTTGGAAACAATTTCATGTCATGAATGACTGACAGAGAAATATCAGGCAAACTTAGCAGAGGAAGAGCACCAATAAAAGCAATTATTCCTGTCAAAGCAAGTGGGATTGTTTCCAGTTATTCACAGTTTAGATTCAATCAGTGCATGTCTAATTTAAAGTCAGACCTTTCCATCCTGTGTTGTGCTTCTAGACTCTGATTCTCTTTATCAGTTGTGATCATGACAGTGCAAAGAAATGGAAGACCATGCCTTACTTAAAGCAGACATTTAGTTCTGATTTGTGTTTGCTTACTACTCTGCAAAAGTGACCACTCACAGAAGTCTCTCGAGGGAAATGCAATACAGTTACAGACTGCATGCTTGTCTCACATTAAGCCAAGAGACTTAAATTGAAATCTTTAATGGGAAACAAGTACAACAAGCCTAATGCTTTATAGAAAATTCATCTACAACCTTATCTAGAAAACCCTCCTTTTTATTCCTGTATATCACAAATCCTAGATTTTATTCCTGTATATCGCAAATCCAAGATTGAAACCTACAGCAAGTTCCTGTTCATTCAGAAATATATTTAACCAGAATATAATTGTGGGTAATGCAAAGCTGGGTGGCTGTGGCGAAAATTACTTTCATTTACTCTCTTTGTCATGTCTCACTGGCTTCCTGTCTTTTTAGCTTGTTACCTCCAGTGAGCTGCTGCTGTCACTCTCAATTCACTTTCTACTCAGTTATTTGTTATCTGATGGATCTGTCTACACATTTTCCCAATATGACATTTTTCCCCTCCTGAACTGGAACTGTTATCGCTAAGTCTACACTAGGAGAGAAAACCTACACTAAACTTTAAAAAGGAAAGGAAAGGAAAGGAAAGGAAAGGAAAGGAAAGGAAAGGAAAGGAAAGGAAAGGAAAGGAAAGGAAAGGAAAGGAAATTACATTTTTATGATTCTGCAACAATGCTCCTGTCCAAGTACTCTGTCTGCTTGAGGAAAACTGCCTTTTTCGTTGTATTTTTTCCATGTAAATGAAAGAAGCAGTGATAAGGTATGAAAGCATGTATTTATAGGCTCCAGGCCTTACGTCTCAGTCCCTGCATCTGTGAGGAGGCCCAAGAATAACAGGGGTACTGCACAGTGTTCTGAATGATATGGTACGTAGACGAGGAATTGTTAAAAGAGTATATTTGGAGTATTTGAGTCCATTTGCAAAGTGTTCTGGAATCATAGGATGTGGAGTGTTCTGCCAGCAGTGCTGAGTTTTAACAGGATTATCCTGTAAGGGGACATCCATATTTCAAAATATTTATTGTATGTGTATGTACCTGTGCCTGTGGACATGCTGTTTCGATTACATTATCTCCACCTGACCTAACACATCTCTCTTTAATGCAGCTCTGTAGATGCTTAGGGACAAAATGGGAGGACCAGGGTCAGACTGCCTTGCTCCTTCCCCAGGGGAGCAAAGGAAAATCTATTCTACCATTTTATACCCTCTGGCTGCACATAGGGTATGTTTAAGTGATTTGCTAAATTGCCTTTAACAGTTGGGCTAAATGAATGCTGTACAGTGCCAAGTGAGAGACAAAAGGCTATCCTCAGTGGCTTTTCTTACAATATGCAAGGGTCTTAACCCTATAGTTTCTCCTAAGGCTAAGAAAATTTCATAACTGAGAGTGACATTTTAATGTGCTTAAAAACCATACAGGTTTTGTTATAAAAGTAACTTCCCAAAATTACACAGGAACAAAAGTTTTGTTATCAGAGGTGTCCCTGCCTTTTAGCACCCTGCTTTGGTGTAGGACAGAGGCTGTTCACCAAGGCCAGTTTTGGTGAAAGACTCCAACACTGTAGGCTCCTTTTATTGCCAGGAGAGACAGACTTCCTAAACAGGTAACCCTGAGAAATCTTGAAATTGCCTCCAGGAGGTGTTCCTCTTACTGTGGACAACAGAGCCAAAAGAATCCACGCTTCTTTTTATAGCATCAGTCTGTTCATTCTTTACAGTTTTAAATGCCTCCAATGCTGATCAGCAACATGACCGTGATTTCAGGTGTGTTTGAGATTATATTTATTTCAGATTGTCAGAAGATGAGAAACAGTTGAATGATCACATGAGGTCTAAACCTGGGCAGCAAACATAACAGCAAGAGAATATGAGGAATGGGTAGGGGTATAATAATGTTTCCCCATGACCTTCCAAGTTTTAACTGATTTGTTACTCAGGGAAATACAAAATGACTGACAGTTTATACTTCTTTAAAATCAGCCCTGAAAAATCCTGTGTTGCGAGCCCGCTCTGTGATCTGCCAGCCTTCCTGCTAACAGTATAAAGTTCTCATTTGGGGGTGTACCCAGAGATATATCCAGGCAGGACTGAAAGAGAAAACTTGGATTATCATAGAATCATATTATAGAATGGCTTGGGTTGGAAGGCACCTTAGACATCATCTAGTTCCAAACCACCTTCCATGGCTGGGGACACCTTCCACCAGACCATGCTGCTCAAAATCCCATCAAGGCTGTCCAGTGTCCCACTGGATGGCGTCCCTTCCCTCCTCTGCACAAGTCCAGGTAGATGACATAAGTTTCTCGTCTCTTATCCACCAACATCGTGTGTAACCACATTGTAAAAGGCCAACCAAATTTGTCAGGCACAATTTGCCCTTGATGAAGCCATGTTGACTGTCACAAACCACCTCCTCCTTTTCCGTGTGCCTTAGCATATTTTCCTGGGGGATCTACTCCATCTTGTCAGGCACAGACATGAAACTCACTGGCCTGTAGTTCCTCAGGTATTCCTTTTTTTTTTCTTTTTAAAAATGGGGTTTATGTTTCTCCTTTTCCAGTAAGGAACATCTTTACTGGATTGCCACAACTTCTCAAATACGATGGATACTGGCTTAACCACTTAATCTGGCAGTTCCCTTAGGACCCACAGATGCGTCTTATCAGGTCCTATGCATTGTGATGGATGGAAACTCAGTGAATCACTTGCTTTGCAGGAAGAAATAAAAACCTATTATCCAAGTGAAGAGTCCAGCTCATACTTTTACTGTTGCATGGTAAGCTTAGTCTCCAAACTTAGTCATTAAGCAGAGTGCTATGTCAAGAACATTTCTAAAGGGAAAGTTACTTAGCACTCCTAAAATGCAAAGGAAAGTCCTCTCCCCACTTCTGGAGTGAGGGGAACGCATTGAGGAAAGTTCTTGCACTAACTGTGGAATGTGAACTTGCAATACATGGCCATTTACAGACAGCTGTGGCAAAACACCCCTAGCACTACTCTCATAAATCTTTGCTGTTGCCCAAGTCAGCTGGAAATTTTCTGCCTGAAAGTTGAGTTTTACCATTCTTTAAAAACAAACAAATGAACAAAAAATATCTGATACCTCTTCAAATAAAAGACAGATGTTTTCTATTACAGCAAAGTGGTAGCTTTACTACCATGAAAGAATGCTAGCTTACATTTTAAAAACATTATATAAATTTATCAAAGAGAAACAGACACTACAACTAATTTGCTTTGTAAGTTAGGTATAGTCCATGCAGTGTCTTTTTCAACATACATCAAATACATAAGTACATTCTCAAAGTATCCTGGAAGGTGACGGTAGCTAACAACACTGAACAAATGGAAAATGAGATCATTTTTCAGGCAAAAAGAATAAAGAAGGAGCTATAAAAATTAAAGCATTAGTTTTTAAACTAAAGCAGGGAAACTTAAAGAAAGAGCATAGTGTGAAATTATTTGACAAATCTGAACACTGTAATAAATTGTGAAATTGGGGTGTGCCCTTTTCTTTCCATTGTTTAATACAAAAGAGTTGATAATATTACAGAATATTGCCTGGTGACCAGAACTAACAGTTGTGAGCTTTAATGTACTATTCAGTTTCACTTTTGTAATCTCTGTAAAGTCTGTAATGACTTTGCATTCGTGCTGTTAACCCACACGCAAACCAACCACAATGTTTTTTCAAATTATGGTTGACAGACTGTCTTTGTCTTGCAGTGTTTGAGCAACTAAGCAAACTCATATCTTTCCAGGATTTTTCTACAACTGTTAATTGTCTGTTAATACTGTCTGTTAATTTGTTTGCCACTTTCAGTTGCCATCAACAACGTCATTGTTCAACAGAGTAGGCTGGGGATAGAGTGGTGGCTATTTCCTGAAGCAGTATTTTTGTCACACTTGATGCAAGCATGCACACAAATCTGATCCTATACAAATGAAAGTTTCATGTTCAACAATCATCTAATTCTAGTTTAGGTCACTTCATAATAATTTTTTTTTCCTGCTGTATTTACTACAGGCAAGAAGAGATGAAATAAAGTATTCTTGTAGAAAAGTTTTTGTTTTACCTGTACTGTTTGACATATGAGAAAAATATATCTTGAAGTAACAGAATTATTTTTAAAATAGCTGTTAAGGGATAGAAAGGAAAAATCCACAATACCTACAATGACATCTAAATACAAAAGTGAATTTAATTTATTACACATACCTTTCCCATATGAAAATCAGGCTCTTTCATGGTAGCCAAGTTCTGAGAAGGGCTTATGAAAGGACTGATCTCAGCTGAATAGCTAGGTTTATTTACATACAAGGAATCACACAAGTACATGATATATTTATATATATGTTTATGAATAATTTTGGGCAGGCTTCATTACCTCCCAGCTGGAGAACCAGATTACTAACAATAAAACATTACACAAGACTGAAACATTCTACTATATGAGTGACAAACACTACCTCTATTACAAAATGACATTTTAGAATATTTTAAACCATTTGCATTTTCATTGTGACTGTTTGTTGTAGCCTTTCATCTGTAAACCCAATTTCCCCAGATACCATCAGACCTTCTCTAGAAGAGTCATCAGATACCACAAACCTATTAAAATTTTTTATTTTTAATTTCTTGAACTGCAAAATTTTGTAGTTTAAAAATCTGATATTGCTGGGACATTCCAAGGATAGAGGTGAATATAAAATCCCACTGGGAGCTTGGAAATCTCCTCTTTCCCAGAATGGGAATCTGCACTGGCAGGGTAAATAAACAGGACATGATTTTTTTGTCTTGCATCTTAGGATGGTATATCACTAACATGTGGTTTGGGGCTGCTACAGTTTAAGGAATTAAGGGGAAGACATTTTTTGCCAACACATTTAAAAATATATGCATCCAAGTAGGAATTTGGGAATGTATTTACAACTACACAAAAGAGTAATGAAGGAAGAGTACAGATGAAGTAATTAATGCGTAGAATAAAAAGAAAATAATACCTAGCACAATACCAAGATTTATCTTATTTATATTGTTAACATAAATTGTGTAAAGGTGATACTACTATCCTGATTTTTCTCAAATCAGAGACATCTAAATTTTGTGTAAAAAAATGCATTCTAGGTTGTTTGGGTTTGTTTGTTTGGTTGGATTTTCTTATTATTAAGTATAGGCATTAATTTGCTAATAAAAAAGTAAATTGTCCCATGTAGGAGAATTCACAGATAAAAATACTATTTTCTGAATCTCTTTTTTTCCCACTTTTCACTTGTCATGAGTGCAATGGCAATGACATTACTCTGGAAGCTGGGAAAATATTTCTCACCATGACACTGACTCTTAAGTTTGGCCCTGGACAAGTCAGTCAACATCTCTACTTCTGTATGCTCAACATTGGAACAGAGATAATAAAGCTGTATATACACTGTAAATCCCTGAGAGCAGGATTACAGCATCCTGCAGAAATACTTTGAGAAGGGATTAAAAAGCTTTGCAATTTAGCCCTGACACTTCTCAAGTATTGCAAGAAGTTCTGTGCCTCAGAACTGGCTGTAACACCTCAGTTAAAAATCTGTAGGGCCTGGTAGTAAGGTTTAACTAATTGTCTATGATATCAAGAAAAAAAGTCAAGACCTTTCCACTCAGCTGTAAAAAGTGTGGCTACACCTCTGAATTGAGTTCATACAGTTTACCCTGGTTCCCCATTTTTTTTCTTTCTGCACCTGCCCTCACACGAGAACCCTGGCATCAAGTGGATGTGCCATAACCTTAGGATCCTTTCCCCACTGCCTGTCCCCCAGAATTCCAGCTCTTCCTTCACCTCACCTCACTCTTCCTCACCTCACCTGTCCTTTTTCTTCGTGGCTCTCAAGACTTGTAGAAAAAGCAATGCAAAGCCATCATGCCAAGAATAAGGCTCATCTTCTTATATGTGAATATGCTGATTTCCTTTATGAATTTTGCATGAAGTACTTAATGTAAATGGGAAATACAATTACCCTCTCTCACAAAAGTGCTGTGAGAATTAAATAGTTAATGACCACTAGGCTTTGTTAAGTATCATTTTGCAATTTTGATTTCTCAATTCCAAAGTATTATTCTAGTAGGTATTGCATCTAATTATCTGTCAACCCTTGTCTGGAGCAAAGATCATATATTTTAACTGGACTACTATTGCAGAATCTCCTTTATCTCACAGCAAGGCTGTTATCTAATTTGGGATGAAACAATTAAACACTAAATGTTCTGTTCAGATCCCATTACAGACTCCAAGCTTTGAAATCAAGCTTTATTTTTGTATGGGATTCCTTTACAAATAATTCATTTGAACTTCTAATGAACTTCTGGAATTTATGTGATTGGTAACAGACTGGTATTACTACCACTATGACATCAGTACATTTTTTTTCCTAAGAACTTAAGCTTTATTTTGAGGAACTGCAAACTTTAATAAAGCAGGTATATTCATTAAGGATGCTTAAGAGCAGGAGCAGAAAAGTAATGCTTTCATTATGTCAATGAGCACAATATTCTTTGCAACTTTTATCTTCTTTAATTGGGTTAAAACATCCCCCAAATTAAACCTTGCTCAGAATTTTTCACCACAAAAAGTTTTGTTATTAAAAGCAAAGCTTGACACTACTTACATAATATAAATTAGGACCAAATTCAATCTTAGGAATATCTTGAACAAGTATCCATTTCACAGAACTACAGAAATAGAAAATTTATTTACAAAGCTATAAATTTCAAATAAAAAGTCTGTATTCTTTGCATCTTAGTGTATTACAAGAATTCTATTACTAAGTTACATGCAGAGGAATGTATTTAACAAGTTACTGAAGAAAAAGAAAGTAGAGTAAAAAGGAATGACTATGAGAAGAGACTGTATCCTAATAATCAACATCCTGTAATCTAATTGTAAAATAATCTGACCTAAGAAAACTGGAATAAGATGTACAAAAGGCTTTATTAATGAATAAACAAATTATTAACAAATTATTTCTTGCTTAGTCTATGCTAAGAATATTTTTCCTCCCTTAATTTAGGAAGCAGGTTTTTTCAAAAGGGGATTTCTGAATTTAAAATCATGCTTGGTGGGTGTATGAATCATATGTACTCAATCATTAATTTCAGGTTTTTCCATGGACACTGTTTGAAAATTCTATTTGTAAATATAAGGATAATTCAAAATATTATTCTGGTAGAAGAATGATCAAGGAAGAACACCTAGGAGCCTAGAGAATGAAGTCACTGAATGGCAGAAACTAAGAAGGGTTTGAATTAATCCCCAGTAAGAATCCTCATTCTCCTGGGTAGAAGACCAGTTCCAAATCTGAACCTGGCTTCTAAAACCATCTCTCACTTTTATACTGAGCAAAGTCAATTTTAAAAAAATTAGATGAGTACTATCCCTAAGCACTGATGGTAAGGATATGTGGCTTCCTTGCTAGGGCACAGCAGTGGTCTAACTTGATCTAACTCCGCCTTACTGGCCTCAAGACCTCATCTGAGAGTGCTGAACTGTAAGGTTTGGATGGAAGGTTCCCTCTGGACCTAACTGAAGAATATTGGTCCCTTGTTGCTCCAGAGTGGTATAGATGTGCTCTCACACATTTTATGTGTAGATTGTTTGGGGCCCTCTCCTTAAAAACATCACTGCACCTGGAGCTTGGATTGTAGTCTGATCTGCAATTAATAAAGAGTACAAGTGAAAGATAGGAATGCTGCATCTCATTTCCATTTGTTCTCCAGATTCTTACAAATCCTGAGAGATATTTTCCTTTAATATAAGAAAGACATGCAAAAAGTAAAAATCAGTGTGTTTTCAAGAAGAATGTAGAACTCTGTGTTAATTGAATGTTTTGAGCTTCCTTTCATACACTGTTCAGTTGTTATTTCACTAGCAATTTATTTTAAAACATTCATCACGTGGAACTATTCAAATCAAGTCAACAACTCTACCCATAATAATAATAACTAATATGTGGTATTTAAACAGTGTTTGTCCTCTTCAAAGCATTTTACAAATATTGATTCATGATCTATTGGAGAATAGGAAAATTTGGGGTGGAATATATTAATGTATAATCTTTGGATTAATTAAGATTTATAGTGTCACTCTTGCTCTTGGCAGAATTCTAAGTATTTTCTTGGAATTTGCCTAGGACAATTTTCACCTACTTTATTTGCCCATCTTCCTGGGAGGTGTTAGTTTAAATCTGAAATGCTAATATCTGGAGTAGCATCTTTTTTTTTTTCCTTCTATGTTTTTCATTTTTATCTCTTGGATACAGATCTGCTTTGCAAATTTTGGACAGACAACTGAAAGCATCAATACACAAATGCATCTTGGGCCATTTAAAAATTATCCTTCACACAGCCCATCAGCAACAATAATGGTGATGGGGCCTCACCCTGTGCAGCTCTCTATGAACCACAACAGCACCAAACTGGGAACATGAGTAAGGGCTGAGGGCAGGAGGGAAAAATCATGTGTGCAAAGAGTTCACAGGAAAAATTTCCAGTTTACAAATACTGCAGGAAAATCACAGAGCCTTAGAATGAACTGTGCTCCTCAATTATCACCTGGAAACAAGGTGGAATAAAAGATTACCAAAAAGCTTTTACCACCTGCTGTAGTCACTTTGTGCTAATCTTGTGCTGTAGAGAGGTCCCAGGGAAGCTCTTTGGTGTGAATAACAGGCAAGGACCCTGTTCTTTCAGGAGCTCCCAGAAATTCCCGGAAGAATAAACCAAGTAGGCTGAGTTTTGGGTTTTGGGGTGCATTTTTCTGTGTCTGATCTTTATCCATCTTAACGCTGAGAAAATGTCTAAAGTTCCTACTCTGAGGCAGGCTGAATACTCCTAAGGCTGACTTAAATTTCCTTTCTTATATGAGATTTTTGGAAGATAGATTGACTAGATGGGAAAGTGCTCTCATCTATTTCTAATCAACTCACAGATCCTCTCTTTTCTTTGACATTCCCTTCTGTCATTGAACATGTCCCTTTTAAGTAGACAGTGATCTGAGGAAACATTGTTTTACTGCAATCTCCACTTGCATGTACTAAGAGAGGCAATGTGTATATCTACCTCTTTGCATAACTAATGTGTAAAGAGCCTTAATCTGCTTTTTTTTTCATTCTATGTCCCTGATGATTGTTTTATAGACCAAATGAATTCCGTTGATTGATAACTTCAGAATAGCCACCGTTAATGACCCAAGAAGAGGTACTTTATCTTTTCTTAGTAGAGCTGCTCTGCATCTCAAATGTTTTGCAACTATTTGTCAAAATCTAGATAAATTATTCTTATAAATAGAAGTTATAGTATCCAGAATGTTTTATCATTCTGGAAAAAAATCCAGTATTTTAATGCAGAATTTTCACTTAAGTAGTGTACCTCTGGCTTTCTATAAAGTGGATTGGTATTGCATTGCATTATCTAAAATATTTTGCTATTTCCAGTGATGAAAACAAAGCAGTCACCTGGCAATTGAAAAGACAGATTTCAAAAATAAGATACCAGGTAGGAGACAATAGTAGCTTCACCAACATATGTAAGCAGAGTACAGGTTTCCTTAGGAATAAACATAGATCATCTCTTTTCTTTGGCATTCCCTTTTGTGTCCTTATAAAGATACACAGCGATGAGGAAATTTAATTTCTGCTTGACCATTTCAGGATTCAACTCATTACTGCAAGTTTGTTCAAAAAATTATGAAACACATTAGCTCAAAAGCATGCAAACATCAAAAAAAAAAAAAATTCCTGAGCATTAGTGTACGTTTTTAAGACTATATTAAACATTTTTTTCTAAATTTTACAAATAATTGCATTAACAATAGAATATAAGACAGTCAATTTGTAAGTAAATACTATGTTTCAGTATTGTACTACGTCTTTTTCCTTCAGATGGAGAATTGTCTGATTAATGCTTCTGCAGAATCTGGTATACCTTAGTTTTTCCAGCTTCCATCCTCAGATCACAAAATCATGAGGTTTTTTAACTTTTGCTTCAGAAGGTTAAAAAACCTAGGCATAGTCTTTTTCTGAAATCTTTCCATCACAATTGAACACCGAACAAGGGACACTAGAGCAGCACTCTTTTCCTGATTCTTCGAGTGAACTAGTTGGAAATTTCGCAATGGCCTTCTGTTGCCAAATAAAGGCATGGACTTTCTTTCTCTTTATGGTTGCTACATGGCTTAGTAACCATTGCAAAAGCTTTATACCTATGCTTATCCTGAAACCATCTGTTGCTCCATTCCAAACGTGCAATACTTACGCTGTTTCTTATACTAATCTTTATTTTATCTCCTGCTTTTAATTGTTCAGTGTAACCAAATTGATTGAAGATTTTTTTTTGCATCAGTTGAGTTTCTTTCTTCCCAGTCTTTCATGTAACTGAGACAACAGGTAAGTATAAGCATCCTTCAGACATCTCTTAACTAACGAAATTTTTATATACCTACCAGCTACTGTTAGTTCCAACAAAGGCAATTATTGTTTTCTGGCACAAAAAAAAGTAATGTAAAAATATTAGTTATACTGCAGTGTAGTTCAAAAGTCCAAATGAATTTCTGAAGTTTTGCACTTAACATTTATTTGCAGTTTAGCTGACAACTTAGTGGTCTTGTCTGAGTATTTGTTCTAGCCTTGAGTCTTCATCCTACATATGTATTTAGGAGATACCAGGCAAATAAATATGTGATGTCTTTGTGCTCTTTCTTCATTGCTACTTCCTGGCAATAGCCCCATTCCTGTGGCAAGTTCCTACACTTGGTCCTCTTGTCAATGAACATATAACACTTTAGACACAAGGTCATTTATTTTCCATCACATATTTGATGGTACAAAAATGTCAGAAGTCCATCTGTGGAATAAAAAAAAGAAGATAGTAGAGAGAAGGAAAAGAACTTGTATGCAGATTTGACTGAAATTTAAATAAAGCACCTGCAGAGAGTAAGGTATTCCTGTTGGAAGTTACTAACTCTGAAGTGCTTCTTACTCTTAGTATTCTCCATAGGGAGAGCTAATTAATATTAGTGTTAATTTAAATATTTCATTCAGGCAGCTAAAATCAAGTAAGGTGAATCAAGGCTTTGGAACTGATATTTTCTATTGCTTGTGTTATAAAGCAAGGTTTGGAAACACTGTTGGAGTTCTCTCCTCTGACAAGCTCCACCTTCATAAGAGCTTGGGCCTCAGCTTCTAACTGCTCCAAAAAAGTATTTTTAAAGTTTTTCAAAGATTTTCCAAGCGAGGATTTTCAACACATGCACCAATTCATACACTGAAGTTTTCTCAAAAAAAAATTAATCCCTCCAGTATATGAACAAATTCTGAGTTTCTCTGAAAGTATGGTCCTCATTGTAAGCACTAGAAGTATGACCTTTTGTCTCTAAGTTGAC
The DNA here is from genome assembly GCF_000691975.1 of Corvus brachyrhynchos. Classification (NCBI taxonomy): domain Eukaryota; kingdom Metazoa; phylum Chordata; class Aves; order Passeriformes; family Corvidae; genus Corvus; species Corvus brachyrhynchos. The sequence goes on along the minus strand of NW_008246057.1, from coordinate 8,185,101 downwards.
CTGTTTGTAATACAGCAAATCCTTATAAGAAAACTGGATACAAGCAAGAAGTCTGTGTATGTATATAAAGTTTCATTTAGGTAACAAAATTCTGAATTCTTAGTAGAATTTTCACATCTGCACTAGTCTAAAATAAAAATTACTCGGAATGTTTTTCTTGGAAAGAAACCAACCAAACACCCAAAGACTTCCCCCCACTTTTCTCCCTTAGTGGACTGTCTACAGATATTGTTATAATTCAACATAACCTTTCAGATCATTAAAATGCCGGCATTACCTTAAGAAAGATCGCAGTGTTCCCTTCCTCAAACACCTTGGCAGTGTTGATTGCACAGCTCGACACTCTGTTCTGCACACGGGAAGGGAGCGTACCGGGGGAGCTGCCATCACTCACTGCTGTGCACACAGAGCGTACCTGTGCAGGTACCTGTCTGGCCACAAACAATAGCTCGTAGCCCTGCTTACTATTTCCTTCTATATACACACACTAAAAAAATAGAAACTCTGGCTTTAGTGCCAGCCCAGACGCGTATTTCCAAAGGTCAGTTTAATTAATCAGAAATAGTTGAAAATACGCCAGTTGAAAAGATGCCTTTCCACTGGGTCTTTTTGCTCTTGTGAACAAACGTTTCCTAATGTTGAATACCTACATAAAGGGCAAGTTCTCTCTACAGAACTACACAGTGCCTTTATTACCGATACTGGGCTCTCACCTCATATACAGACTTTTCTGCTGCACTGAAGTAACAGCTCAAATATCAAGCTCAATACACTTCATGAGGGACTGGGGAGATATGTTTCTTTCCTCTCCAATATAAACTTGGAAATAAATGATGGTATTATCTCCTTTGTCAAAATTTAATACTAGTGTTTTAGCAACATCCATAATATCAACAGTCTGTCATGCTGTCTAGTACATATATGCCATGGAAGCACAACGGGGATTTGGAGACCTGAGATGAGCACTGGCTGGTGAGATGTTATGTACAGGAGGACACAGGCTGGAGCACCTCATTTTGACTCAAGGTTTACAATGCACTAAAGCTCTGCCTCTGTATAGGAGAAAGGTAATACACAAAAGGTATGGGAGGAAAATGAGCACAAACCAGCTATAAGTTAGCAATTTCATCTGCTTGGCAGGCTGCCCAAGACTCTTGTGAACTCAGGAGGAGGAAGAAGCCAGAGGGACTTCGAGTCTGTTTCTGGGAAAAACATAGCAATGATGACAACAGTAATATGAGCAGGAACTACATATTTATTTGCACATTCTTGTATATATTGGATAACAGTGCACTGTAAACACATTAATTCATAAAGACAAAGGAATTACTTTTAATCTTTACTTAATGGAATGTTTCTGACAAATCAATATTATCTGCATGATTTTCCTGTAGATCTGTTTGTTGGGGTGTTTTTTTTAGAAAGGTAGAGCAGCAACTGAGAGAAAAAGTAAGAAAAATTCATCTTTAATAAAAAATTGCCACTATTTGTTATCATTGGATTGTAAATTTTTTTGCAATTACCAAGAGCTTTAAAAGAAGTAGATGATGCATAAGAGCGTAAGAGATATCAGGACAAGCAGAAGAACACAGGAAATAACCTTGGTAATAAGAATACAACTAAATATTATGGTTAGGTATGAAAGGAGTCAAAAGAAAAGGTCACGCTACCATTTTTCTAATGAGTAATAAGTAAACATGCCAGAATATCAACTACAGAAAATAGGTTCCATCAGATTTAACTAAACTAGACCTCATATCAAAAGCTAAAATGGGTTACAAATTGCTTAAGACTTCTGTATTTTGCCTTGCAAACAGGGCAGTTAATAAAAATTTCTTCCTCAGCAATAGAAATACCTGAAGATAGCAGAGGGCCAATCACAATTCAACTCCTGAAAACCACTCTTTGAATCACCTTTAGGAAAGGTGGTGCAGAACAGTTCATACCAGTCCTGAGGTGAGGAATAAACAGTCTAATGATGCAACCAAACATGAGTTCTCTTCCCAGCTATTTCCAGCTCCTCACCTCTGTGCCTGTGCCTCCAGGCCCTGCTCCACAGAACAGGCATGCCTTGCAGACACTGCTTTTGCTGAGTTTCAGTACTATTGCACTCAGCACTTCTGCGACCAGCAGCATGAGAGAAAACACACCACACAGGGCCCCTGCCTGTATTAAGAGCACTCAAAGGAATTTTGACATAAATACTACCTTTCCCAAGAATAAGGTTTGGTGTATCACTCTAACTTTTCAAGGTATTTAGATAAATGGTATTCGCAAAATCCATTTCACGAGCAGAAATAGAGCATGGTCATTCCCTGGCTGGGATACCAACATCCTTTAGTGATGAGTCGCCATGGAACTCCTAACACGGTAATTTAAAACCTAGACTGAAAATTATTATGAGCAGGTTTTAGTTTCATTGCCTGCTATGATTCTTTAGCATAACTATTCATATGTCTATTTATACTCATGAACATGTCCTGGAATAACTTTGCCACTATACTACAACATCCCCATTGTAAATACTTTCCAGCAGGAACAAGAGAAGCCAGTTTCCCAGCCAAGAAACCAGACTTCAGCA
>NW_008246057.1:8152793-8182510 GCF_000691975.1 Corvus brachyrhynchos | reverse complement strand
CAGCAGGAAGTGATCTCAGTAGGCATATCCTTCATTTCTGGTGTTATTTGCTTGAGCCAAAAGTCAAATGAGGACACATCTAAGCACACAAACTAGTGTAAAGAAAATGTGCTACAAATTAAAGGGAAATCAGTCAACAGAGGGCATATAAAGTACATTAGGCTCTCTCTGTTTTGTCAACAATACACACTTCTGCAATTAAAATAGCAATATTTTCTAATTAACATACTAAAGTGATAAAGCATCATTTAGTGCTAAAAGACTTCCAGATATTCTACGGAAATCTAAACACACGTGGATTAAGGGGTGTGTTAAAAAAAAGCCTGTCTTCAGATGAAGAAGGTTGCAAAATCTTATACAACAGTGTGAAGCACAGTAACATACACACAGAATTCCTGACAGGAAGCAAAGATCTTTCCCTTGCCTGCTCCTTATGCTGGAGGCAGTATGCAAAAGGTAAGTTACAAAGACATTTGATAGTGATGACTGGAAACCTCAGAACATATAAATATCTTACTGATTTGTGACTGCTCCTTTTGCTTTCTTGATAAGATTTGGGGACAGTTTATGAATCAGGGCTTCATAAATATCTGACAGTTTTTAAGGATTTTTTTTTCAAATACAATGATTACAGTTATTTTTTCAAAGGGTACCTACTTATTTATGATGGAAAGATACTTTGAATGCTGTAATTGATACTTTGTGGTTTCTATCACTCAGTATGGAGCCTGTAATTACTGTACATCATTCATCTCTGAATACATTATTTTCTATTTTTTGTGATTTTTTTTGTGCTGTGTATAATACCTGAATATACTGGAAATGATCATGAAATCAGCACCTCTGTGAGATTTACTGGCATTATTATTTCCATATCTCAGGGACAGGAAGACTATTGTTAAGAGTCCAATATATGCCTAAGCAAAATATTTATCTTCATCTAGCCTTCACCTAGTTCTTCACCCTAAGCTCCTTGTCATTTCTACCCTCCCTTTAGCTTTTTACAACTGTTGATTCCACACATTGGTGCATCCTCCTTTTGAGGCAGCAATACAAGAAACAAAGGACAAGTTCATATCCATCTTTCAGCACCTAATATGATAATAGTCCCTGACAGCTGAGAGGGACAACTCTAAGGAAAATTCTGCCCACACCTTCCAGTCCTGGATTTTAGCATGCCCAAGTCAAATGAAATCTTCAAGTCTTTCCAAACACCAATAGTCTCTATTGTGAATGTGGTTCTAATGAGACTCGAGATTTAAGAAGGTTCACAATTTGGCAAAATACCCACAGGTGTCACACCAACTGTATTTCTGACCCCAGAATGACCTCACTGTATTTTGTGACAGAAAATGTAACTCAGTGCAATACTTACTGACATTGTCAATTAGATGCAGTTTTCCCATGCTCAAAATCACATTTGATTGGAAATTCTATCCTCTTCCCTCACCAGTGAAATTACATGGGAGGCAACATTTTAGTTCAAATGGTTAAAATCTGGCAAATTTACAAGCAAATGAAATGCTAGAGTTGAAATTATTGAACAACTTTATATGGCTTCTGTGTGCATTCTCCATAATTCATCAGGAAGTGACTAAAAAAAAAAAGCTACAAAAAGCATAAAAAGTGTCATAAAAAAATAAACCTGTCTGATAATTGTAGAGGAAATAAGAAGAGAGTGACAAAATTAATAAATAAATATCCTTTACTGAAGTCTTTAAAGAGAATAAAATTCCCAGTTGGAACATTTTGATTTTAAATTTAATTTTCTATCTAAATTTTCCTCTATTATTAGTCTATAATACTTCATTCTTTGGAACACTTATGAAACAGTATGTCCTTTACTGAATACATTTCATGCTTAATAGATTAGACATAATTGTGTTAAAACATTTAATCCTTAAAACTCTTTAATGAACAATGATTCATTCTAAATAATAAACTATTTATAGCTAACTTTCCAAAACTTCTAAGGAATAGGACAGGAAAAGAACAAAAATGTATTGTAGTAATTTTCAACATAACTTGCTTTTTTATATATTTAAGGAGCAGTGAACTATTTATAAAAATCAGCAAAAAAGACTGGCAGAGTGTATCACAATACTGAATTGTGACATCAGCACTTGTCTCCTGCTGAGGAACAGAAACTTCTTGAGTATTAAGATTTATGCAAATGAATTTCTTTTGACTTCCATTAATTTAATCCAGGTTTTTATTGATGGTGAAACAATCTATCAAATTATTTGTTCCCCCAGAACTTCCAATCCAAATCATTTTTAGGGTTCCTCAAATCTTACAGGAATCTGTTGAGAGCAGAAACCAAAGGGGCATTTTAATCCCTTACACAATATTTCCAAAAGCTTTATTTACACATAGTCTGAAATATATACTGAACATCTGTACACAGCAATAATGAGAAATCTGTTAATTTATTATATGAATCCAATAACAATATTTCCTCTGGGTTTTCAGTTCCAGTGATCAGAATTAAATAGCAAAAAATGGGAAGGGAGTAGGGGAAGTGGAGAAAACACTTTCCAGAAAGCAAGTAATAATTCTTTGAGATTTGTACATATTCTGGAAGATTAAAATAAACTAAGAAGAAGATAAACAAAAGTAAACACAGCTAAATGCTCGTTCAATCCTTCTTGTTATTAAAATGGCTCTTCATGAAAATGTAATTGTCATTTTTTGCCCCTTCAAGGGCTTAGGGCTTGACTACACTGCAAATTAAGACATTTTTACAATATCAGGAGTCATAGCTGTACTAGTTTAATCTGGTTAGTACAGATAGCAATAGGAGTGAAGATAAGACATTAGTTTCAGTAAAGTCTAGAACTGCCAAGAGCCATTAAAAAAATCCATGTATTTTCCTACTGCCAAAGTTTGTGTTTTTTACTGTTACTAAGGGAATTAAAACCAGCACAGATCTCATACTCTTCTGTTTACTGCACAGCTGTGCAAAAGCAGGAGTACAAAACCTGTCCCTGAGTATGATGATTCATTTCATTTCACCTATAGTGCTTCCGTCTATCTCCCCTCCTTCCTGAAGTCTCACCAGATATCAGCCAGGAGCAACAGCAGATTTAATGTTCTGGCTCTGGCAAGCTGCTTTTTAATGCCATTTTTCCTGGGAAATGATGGTCTCTGTTCCATTACACAACCAAATTGCAGGTGTAACTCTCACACGGCATTTGGCAGTTCCAGTGGTCCCAAAGGACCCAACAGACCAACATGCTGAAGAAAGACGGTGTCCAAAACCAAGCTGCTATCTCCAGAATAATTAATCTGTCGTAGTGCCGCTTCCTTTTCAGTGATTAAAGTTCTGTTGAGAAAGAAAGTCATCAGGAAAAACTCCAAATACTGTTCAAGTAGCAACATGCCACCTCTGGCAATTTTTTGTTGCAGAAGCTGTACAAATGGAAAGACGAGTTGTCTTCACGTAAATATATGTTCATATATGGGCAGTAGATCGAAGTCCAGTGTTTCCATATGCGGCACATCCAATCACGAGGAAAAAGAGTAGCATCATGATCTTCAGAAGCCTCCACTGGAGTTAAGGAGTCCTACTGTGGCAAGAAAGTTGGCCTACTGTGCTCCAAGTCTTCCCAGAGACTTGCTTTGAAGAGTTTGAAGGCTGTTCATGGAGCATGACATTTTGGAAAGAAATTAAGGCTTCATTATCTATTTAGCTGTTACTATATATAATGATTTATTTTCACTTCACAATATATATACTCATTATTTTCATTAAGTAAAATCATATTCATTCAGAAATCTGTTTGTACAATTTTAAATTTTCCTATCAACTTAAGATGCAACAAAAGTCTATCTTCAGTAAACTACTACAAACTAAAAACTGCCTTTTCTAGAGATAGTAACTTGCTAAACAAATGAGGAACTATTTAGTACATGAATGAAACATATACACAGGCAGAAAAGGATATTAGAGAAGAACACAAGATTAGAATCCTGGAAGAAATCAGTAATCTTAACTAATTAAAATTTAAATACGTAAAAGAAAATGCCAGAAACAAAAATCAAACAGCACAAAAAATTAATTCTCAAAAATTAGATTTCTGGTAGCTAAATAGCAATTAAGGAAAGAAAACAAGGAAAAAAACTCAAATTTACTTCCCATGGAAATGCATATGAGATCCCTTAAAGTTTAAGTATACATATGGGATAAATTTATTGAAAATATTTTGAAACCAAAATAAACAAAGACCTAGGGTATGGATGAGACCCTTGTAAAAGAATGTCTGACTCTTAACTCTTCCCCAAAGAATTTTGGCCAGTTGATACTAACACTCAGATCTTAGAATGAGGTCATATGTTTCTATCCAAGTAACTAGTCTTTCTGCAGATTTAACTGGAATGTCAGAGCACTGTCTATGCAAAGGTTTACATTTGCTCTAAATTAGACATGGCACCACTAAGAATCATGACACATTTGTAACCAGCAATAAATTTATAGCAGTCATAGAGTCTCTCTTTCCCCACTTGCATTGTAAATATTTCCTTTGGCAGTAGACTGTGAAAGAAGCCATACTCAGTATTCGAGCTGATGATGAAGTCATACCACACAGAAAAATATCATAGGAGAAAAAGTGAGTAAATCATCCTTTCTGTAAAAATAAATAAATAAATAAATTCACAAATATATGCAAAGCAAGTTGCAGCTATATAAAAACTAAATATTTATGTGAATCTTGCAGAGAAAGATTGAAATTTAAACCTGGGAGACCAAGATTGTCACCAAGATGTATTGCTTTCCCAGATAAAGACCTAATTTTTAGCAAAAACAGGTCACTCATTGTTTGGACGGAAACCAGTTGTTACTCATTATTATGCTGGTTATGACTCGAAGAGGAAAAATGTACCCCAGACAAAATTCAATGATATGGGTGGAGCTCTCCTTTGAATTTTTGGTTTGTTTGAACTCAGTACTCAAAGCTAAACTTGGGGGACATGAATCCACATGAAATTAAAACATTAATGTGGACCTCTTTTGAACCAATTTACTAAGATTACACAGCTGTTGCTATAAAGCTCCAAAACAGAAAACTATTTCAAAAATGTCCAAATTCAGGATAGAGATGAGCCATCTGTAATAAAATTTCTGGAATGCTCAAAAGTAATTCCACAAGTCAGAGAATACTGTAATCCAATAAGAGGTATTAATTTGCTGCACTCTAAAACACAGCATGTGTCCAGCTTCCACAATCCACTTACTGCATACAGAAGAAATACATTCCTGAGCTGGGAGTGAAGTTAAGTAAAATCCTAGCTTTAGGAAGATATTTTGGAAGTGGAAGCCATTGTCCAGGTGAAGCTGATAGCTATGTCCAAGCAATCCTACACCATGTTCTCCTCAGAAATATAGCCCTTGCAATTCCTTCATGAACCTGAGTGCATATTAGTAAATCATTTGCGCTATGTTTTATAGCAATAATATAATTTTATACTCATTTGAAGCGTATGAAAAGTGCCCTATTAGTTAAGTTTTTCATTGAACTTTGGTTCAGCACATGAAGCATTTCCAAAGTGTGAGAACTGGCTTCCAGGTGGGGGACAATGAACAAGAGGGTCCAAATGTGCCCATCTGGCCCTTGGAGCTCTTGGTTCTTGTCATTAGAAGGACCAGGTGAGTGTGAAGAGTTTCTAAGTGCAGGAGTTGTGGAAATCACGTCACCAGCACAAGCTGGCTTGCTCCACATGGCTTACTCTGTTCAGTCATATAACTTGCTAATGCCATTTTAATGCACTTGATTTCATGCATTAAACCTAGACTTTTTTATTTTATCCAGTAGGAAAAAGTCTTTAATTGCAGCAATCTAATATTTTTTCCTAATCACTTCAAGCAATAAGTTCTGAGGACTTTTTGACTAAGTCTACATAATGTTTCTGTTCCTTAATAGATTCCTTGAATTACTGAATGCAGCATGTAAATGACTTGAAGTATTCTATGCAACATGTTTAAATTCCACCAGTGGTACACAAGTAACAGGACATATTCTGTGCCTGGAGCAAGCATCTCAAGAAGTTTCAGACTGCAACTCTATGCCTTTCCTTGATGATGTCAAGCATAACAATTTGTCAGAGAACTGAAAATATACTTCAAACCATTGCCAATTTTTGAAGACAGTTTGGAAGCAAATAACCTTCAGACTGTAAGGTTTTCATGCAAATAGATAGATGAGAGTAAAGTAGATGCCAATAAATATGAATTTTCATATAGGTCAAAAGTAAACTGATTCAGGAAAATTGCTAAAAAAGCAGTGGATTTGGGAGATTTTTAAGATTCATCAGCACAGTTGTGTGAGAAACAGTAGATTATTTTGATTAGATAAATTGGCTTCTAAGAGTGATCTTCACATGAAAAGAATGTGATTAGGAGACACCATTGATCTATAATATTTTTCTGTCTTAGGTCTCCATTTATTTCATATGGGAAATACATATATGTACATCCTTACTTATTTTGCATCATTATGTATTTGTATATTAATGTGTTTAGTAACATATAGAGCTTATTTTCCTTTGACTTTATTTAATTTCACTTAATTTTCCTCCTTCACACTGTACCTGTCTCTTGCCTTTTGCTACTCCTTATGACTTCTGCATGCCTGACCATTTTCTCCTCTCTTCTGGCTACTCATTTCATAGCTTTGTTCAGCCATTATCAGTCTTTTTTCCCCATGCAGATACATCTGGGTGTCTTCTGTCTCAGCATCTGGATCCACTAAACTTCTCACTGCACATTTCTCTTCTCTCTGTGTGAGATCAGAAACAGTCCCTGATGGTCGTGGATAAAAAAAGGAAAAACAAAACCTAAGAATGCTGCTCCAGGCTACTAGTCATTTTAGATTGTCTTTCCTCAGAAGGTATCTATTCATCTGGGTGTGATTAAGAAAGGTAGGTTGTCCTAGGCAGTAACGAAGGGTCCTTGTTTAGGGTCTTACATTCTCAGAGGCAACTAAATGTAATGATCTATGTAGAGACACAGGTCTTCTGAGTGAATGTTGATGAATATTTCCAAATTTTACTGCATTTTAGTAGCAGGTATTTACAGGATTACATTAGTCTACAGGAACTAATTTCACCAGCATTGTCCAATGGAGAGATACATTATTCCAAAGGGAGTTGAATGTCTAAGCAGAGCGACATTTTCACAACACTGTTCATCTGATCTAACTGTGAGCTACAACTGGTGACCAAAAGGCAAAGATATTTTTTCTGCTCCTCATCTATACCTCACATAACCTTGTGATGGATCTATCAACTCAGTTTTGTGGTACTGAACGGACTAAAACACTTGTTTTTTTGGAGTGCCAGTTTCCAGATCATCAGGGAGATGATCAGATCATACTCCCAATTGCTCAGCCTGGCAAATGGATTGTGCCCTCACAGACAGGAAGGTTCAGCCACAGGCAAGACAACGAGAGGCTGTGGTGTCACATCGTGATGGCTGCTGGCAGTTAGGTCACTGAGGAAGACATTGGCTCGGAGGAGACAAGTGTGGTTTTCTTCACAGAAGGATCCTAGAAGCTCAAGAATGCTGATACAAAGTTAGGTTTTGTCATTATTTCTCCATTTTCCAAAGTATTTATAGCTTCTTCCGACAGTACATAGAAGAAGTCTCAGAAACAGAAAGAGATGACATCAATGTTCAGTAAATTAAAATACACATTTAGAAAAAATATTTTGGACAGAAAAGTAAAATATGGTAATGTATTTCATTTCAGTAGCATAACTAAAATTTCTAAGTTATGTAAATAATTACAAAAATATTTTCCACTAAATTATTCATTAAATATCCCAATTTCACCAACATAAAACTTTAGCAAGTATAATATCTAACACTGAATATGTATTACATTACATATATTATACCTGTTACACAGAACAGAAGGGTGTAGGATATTTCATCAAACAATTGATAGGTGGAAAAATAGCATATTTGTCTAAATGAACACAATGCAACCAGTCTTATATTAATTTGTAAAGTAATTAATATGATCCATTTTCTCTTCCTTTAGAATATTAACAAAACCGAGAAACTGAAATAAAAGTTGGGTTTATGTTTTCTTTTACTTTATTAGACTGAGTAAAGTCACCTTCTACCCTGCCTACTCTACTTTTATTCATGTTCACTTTTCAAGCTAGAAATTCCAGACACAAAACCAGATTCAATCGAGAAGAGACCGGCATTTTCATTCAATTTTTACTACAAAGCAATTTAAAAGAGATGGGAAAGGAAAATAATTTGTTATTCAGACAGCTTGGTCCTGGTGTTCTTTGTTATTTTTCACATTCACTTAGCATAAAAACCTGACAAAATATTAAACAATTATTAAAGATTAAACTCCTTCACCATTTGGCTAAGACTTTAGATCCCAAACCGCAAACACATAATATTTTTACTGAAAGTAGAACATGCAATCAAGAGACATTCAACTTTTGCAAACTGAGCATGCATATAACCTTTCTTGAAAACTGTATCTAAAAGAGGTCATGAACATCACTAGATCCTCCATCTAAACATTAAACAAAACAGGAAATAAAAACGTAGCATTCTTGATATTTTCCATTACTCATTGAATATAACCATTACAGAAATTATGATCTCTTTTCTTTTTATCCAGGTGAGTAAGGCTAAAACTGTCATGTTTTTTCATTTTTTTTTTTATTTAAGGAATAGTTTATGGTTTATTTCCTTGTTCTGTAACCAAAGAAGGAAAGAATAACACAGAAGCTCTTCTCATAAATATTTTCTATTTGTTTTATTTATTTGTAAAGTTTCATTCTCTTCTGAAAAATCATGTGCATTTCAATTAAATATCCAGCTTAGTAAAGGTACAATAACATCAGCTGAAATCATGCTGAAACCAGGAAACTGTGGCTTCCTTGTCAAAAGAAAAAAAAAAAAGGAATCTTTATTATTTGTCTACAGGACACAGTGACTGCACAAAAGCCAACAGTCTACTAACATTGCTCAACAGTGAAGTTCCCAAGTATTAATAAAAGTCTTGCACTGGTTTGGTTCTCAAAATACAACAAATACTAAAGGTCATCTTCTCAGGTAACATCATGATTATAGATGACAAATGACATGAATGAAGCAGAAAAATTCCCAGTCACATTTACATTTTGTGTTACCAAACTTTTTTTCTGGGTTGCAATCCAAATGCCTCCCCTTTTAAAAGCAGAGAGCGCTAAAGCTTTGCTACTTATGTGTTACAAGAAAGCAAGAATCATAGAAACATAATGTCTTTTAGGTTGGAAAAGACCTTTAAGACTATTGAGTCCTACCATTAACCCAGCACTGTCAAGTCCACTGCTAAACCATGTACCTAAGTGCCACATCTGCATGGCTTTCAAATACCTCCAGGGTCTGTCTGATAAGCATTTGACTCTCCACAGGTCTGATCCATATATAGTGGCACTCAATTCTAATGTCTTCAACAAATGTTTGACTGCAATACCTTTCTTAACCCAGAGTTTTAAAGCTTTAGTACTACTCCTTTATTATAATTTTTCCTACTGATTTCAATACCGTTTCGGATGGCTTCTGCCTCCATAACCACATGCTTTTCTACAATACTTTAACCATTATCAGCCAAGTAACACAAATTAAAGGATCTAATATCAGATCAGGCATGCTAAATTAGTCAGGGCCAAAACCAGTTTGTAGTACAGAACCTTAGTCAGTTTTACCATTTGTAAAATTATTTTGTGGTCCTTAGTAAGGTCACCTACTCCATGTGGAAAAATACATATTCTAAAAGAAATTCTAGCCAACTGTAAATATACTTCAAAGGAGGGAGACGGAAAGATGGCCCTATTAAATTACACATAAAATTCATAACACAATCATATTTTAAAGGTTTGTAAACAATTTCCATTTTTAATAAGCAGTGATATTTTATACCCATGACCATAAGTATCAGTGTGCAGGACAAGTTGGGAGATGAAGAAGGGACAACTGGATTATAACAGAAGATCAGCATTAACTTTGCATAATCCAGGGACAATGGCTGAAGTCAATGTTAATCAGGATTTTGTCCTTATTATTCCACTCAAAGTGATGAATTTTCCATAGCACCAGAGTTCAGTGAATGTGTGCAATCCTCCCACTCCCAAAACACCACCGGAGTTCTGTGTTGGCACTTAATGAAGACTGTCTTCCTTTAATTTCAAAACTAACAGCACTTTTCTTGGGGCCATAGCTGAAAATTTTCCCTCTTGCAAGTAATAACATAGTGCAAAACAGCTGATGAATGGGAAAAAAACCCTAAAACAACTAAAAGAAGAGCAGCTGCCTAAAGTTAGTAATCCACACATATTTTTCTAACAGATAATCAAGCAAATAAATTATGCATGTGTTAAAAAATTACCCCAGGCAACTATAAATTATGTACTTGTCCTGGATGAAGTAGCAAATTCTTTAACTTTACCATACATCAGCCTGTTCTAACCCTATAAAGTAGTCACATGCTATCACATAATACATTACACGGTTCCGTTTGTGGTAGAATAATTAGACTGAATAATTATTCATGCAGTAAAACACAAAAGAGAATCTACATTCACTTAATGAATACATCAATAGGTGCTGCATAACTTACCCCTTCAGTCATCAATATACCTACCACTTATTTGAAAGAATTGGGCAGAGAAGAAGTAAAAACTGTTGTAAGGAATTTATTTAAAGAGTTTGAATATAGTCACGTGCATGGCAAAAGTTAGGAAAAACAATACACTTCCAGCTGCTGGATAAAGGGGATGCTGCTGGAGCAGTGTAAGACCAGCAGCAAGGAATACCTACACCTGCAGTGGGATGTAGATAGACCCAGGATTCAGTGCAATCCTCCCACAACCCCTTTGGTCACAGTGTGGCTGAAATTCTGGGGTTTACAATCTCTCTTACATGCAATGGCTTCATTATAAACCACAAATAGTCAGTTTTGCCGTGTCTGAAAAACAGGACTTCTGGCATCTGTGCTGGTCAATGCTGTCTGAAAGAGCCCTTTCTGCAGGCCAGATCACCAGTACCATTCAGTTCTGTAAAGTCTGGATATTTCTTAACCCCTGTATGCCCCAACCCTTCATTTCATTTCAGCCCAACCAGCTTCCAGAAACACAAACTGTGGTTTTCAATCTTATGCTCAAACTAATAGAGCAAAAAAAAATTATATTAAAAATGTTTTTACCTAGGTATTTTTAAAAAATAGCTATTTGGTGTGAGAGTTAAGAAATATGATGAAGGCATTCTATAGCTAAACAGATGTTAATATAGTTATTTATTAGATTTCTGAAACCAGTGCCAGGTAGGCTGATGAAAAATGAGTCTGAGAGGTAGTGGTGAACATCAGCTTTTGGCTCCATTGTGTGATAGAGGTTGATATGAGGGCAAATGAGCAAAGTACTGGAAGTCTCTAAATAGTAGATATGCAAAGGAGGTCATAGAGGCTGGGTGAAAGGTAAAGGAGTTTGACAGGTTAACTTACTGTGAGGACAGTCTTTCTCTGGAACATAGGCAATAGAGCTGTAGAATCCTACAAAGACAATATTTACTTTAGCCACTGTAAGTGACACGATGCTAGGCAGTGTTAGACGACTCTGCTCTTTCTGAAGATGTCGTCGAGGCAATTTCAGCACTGGAACTTCATAACAAAGTGCCATAGAAAATAATGTATATAGTACAAATAACCATGGATGCCTGGTTCAACAGTCAGATAGAAAACTCTGCTGACTGTCATAGCTCTCTCTTTATGTTCAAACACCCCCTGCACACATAAAAGTTTTCACTGACAAATTGTTACACTACTGACTCTGGAAGGATTTTAGTATCAGAAAACTTGTGGAACAAATGAACAAACAAATCCTGAGGCTTTTTCACACAGCTCAGACACTGAATAAAAAAGCCAACCATCAGGAATTTTCTGGAAGTTAAAAATCAGATCTATGTCATGTTTCATGCAGATTCTGCATCCAGGTATATGTCATTGCCTATATAACAAGAAGAACATTAACAACAGAACTGAGCTCAAAGCATATTGACATTCTAGGCACTTTGCCAATGACCAGGAAATTAAGAAAACAAAAGGAAAAATCAAATTCATAAACTTTTCCTAGAATTCTACATGCCATATGAGAAAAATATCCCCAAAAGCAGTGAACAATGATATAGGCTCTCAGAAATCAAGAAGGAAGGTATGAAGCCAATAATATACAAATGGAAAAGAATGACTCAGCTGTGTAAATTATTGAAATCCTTTCAGTAAGTCAGATGAACAATCAATGGTATACTACAGAAAGCCTCTCTAGTAATACATATGGCTACTCAAAGAGCAGTCAAAAATAGGAAACCAAAAGTAGATCAAAGTAATTATGAGAATTATGTCTGTTCTGTCACATATGACAAGATCATGTACACTCAGGATCTTTTAAAAAGTACCAGAATCCTAAGGATCTTGTGGTGAGAGAATTGTTTGCATGTGACAGTGCTATTTAAGTACTGATTATGCCCATTAGAATCTAGAAAATATAATGTAAAACTATAAATTTAACATATTTTCTGAATATATTTCCTGAAAATATAACACAAGTAAGGGAATTATAATTACTTTTATAGAAACAATTCTCTAAAACTTCCTGAAATCTAAGATTCCTGTTCTTTGGTTCCTTGAGGGAGCAACCGCAGCCCACTGCTTGACTATACTTCTCTAGAGTGGGATGGAAAACATGATCACTTTGGTCTACAGAAGTCTACACAGCCTGGCTTGCAAGCAGCCCTCAAGCTGCAGAACACAATTCCCTTTTGTATTGATTTTGATGAACACCCTCACCTACATATAACTTTTAGTATTTTTTTTTTCTCTTTTCATGATAATTATAAATGGCTGTAAAGGAGTGTAGGTGCTCTTTGATGTACTCTGTCACTGCACTATTCTTTTTTACTTATTACTACACTTACTACCATTTTTTACACATTGAATGAATCCTGAAAGAAAATGAAACATGTTGAAAGGCACATACAACCAGCCATAAATGGAAGCAGCACTTGCTTGAGCTTCATAGTGCTATCCCTGAGCACAGAGAACACGTTTTTAGGGTAGAGGTAAAGCACAAAATATTGGCACTGTGAAAAGATACTTTCTGCTTCTTTCTGCCTTAAAATGGTTTGCTTTTACACTATTACACCTACTTTGTGGTATTTTTTTCTATCTTAAATACCAGTGGAGACAGAGCAGATAAGATTATTGATAAGATTATTCAGGAAGATATCATGCATAGGATAGATACTTTGCTTTGGATTAAGGATGACCTCTATATCTTCTCATATAGAATTTTACACTGAGATAGATAACTCATATCTCAAAGCACTTTCACGTGGTAGTTGGTAGTCAATATCTCAATACCCCTTGTATCTCAATAGCGCTTTATTTATACCTAAAGACTTTTGTGAATATCATGCACATTACCTATTCTGGAAAGGATAAACAGCAAAGGGTGAGTTTTGAAGACCTATTAATAAAGATACTCAAATAATAATCATTAGAAATTATTATCACTCCCAAAAATCACAAAATAGTAGACATTAGCTTCAGAACTCAAACCTATTGGAATGAGAAGGCATCTGAATTAAGGCAGATGTAACTATGGATAGCTAAATCATTAGCACTCCCAGATTTCTCCCTTCACTTGTCCCAAACAATTCTCAATGTGTCATTTTTACTCATCTATTTTCTTCAGTTGCAAGTTGATTTCTATCCTTCCAGTAAAATCTGCTTATGTCTTGAATTAATAAACATTCATAATTTCTGAAGGCAATATCTTGATCTGTCCAGCTGATGCCTTCCTTCTTCAATATGCTACTTTTCATTTACAACTGTTCTTTCTGCTAAATCTGTTGATGACTCTTCACTCAGCAGAGAGAAAAACTGTGGTGTTATAATCATATGCAATACAGGAATGGTAATGCATTTCATAGGGTAGGATAGGATAAGCAGTTCCCTGGCAAAGTAGCATTTGTATTAGAGCTTGAAATCACTTAAAACAAGAAGAAAATCTAGATAGAAAATGTTGTATCTTAAAACTCCTTTTCAATGATTCAGGCATTATCACAGTTTGAGAATTCGTGTCAAATATGTATATTAAGAAGAAAATTAGTATCTGCAGAAGCTTAGTCCCAGTGATTTTGTGAACCTTTAAGATCCTGAAAACACTCTCCACTGTTATAAATATTGGCTACAAAAGCTTTCAGGTTTTCTTTCAATGGATTTTTTGCCATTTTGCTATGTCTGAATTCTGGCTATTTTAGCAGCTTCTCACCAGTGAAGCTTCAAGATGTTTGTTCAGTGGTGTACCCCAAGTACTGATTTTTCTGACATTTGAAAACTCCTTGTTATGCCATTTGACTGTATGACATCAGTTTATGTTGGTCTTGAGCCTCTTCTGTCATGTCTGGGGGTATGTAGAAGTAGCAATAATAAGATGATTTAAGCAGTGATAATATAAATCATGCTGTGTTACAGTAAATTAATATTTTTATGTTTATTGCTGTATCTTTTCCCAATATAACCTTCACCCTTAAAAATCAAAAATAGCTCATCCATAATCCCAGAAGACAAGCCAAACTTTCCCACTGAGAGAGAGTTTTCAGGACAGCCTGCAAAGAACATACTATATATTCCAAGAATGCATTCCCTTGCCTCTGCTATTTCAAGTGCACCTTAGGAAGCTATAATAATTACTGTGCTCATCAGCTGTAGTAATTGTAGGGAAGAATGTTCATATCAAACCAAGTTCGCATTGCTATGGCAACACAGCCAGTAATAACAGTGTGGACCATTTTAGAATGGGGATCCCCAGTTAGAGATCTGAAGCACCTGCAGGTGCAAAGGATTTTTCCATGTGCTAGAAGTCCTCTTCTAACAGAAAAAAGGGGGGGGAAAGAAACAAACACAAACCAAAACCAATGAAACATCCAACCATGCATCCTGTAAGGCCCTATTCTAACACTGTGCTTCTTTGCTGTTAGAGCATCACTGCTGCAATCAGAATAATTGTCAAATAAAATAGCCTGTAACTGATAGAAATGTCTCTTTCCACCTTTCTGGCAGTGTACTGTAGACTAAAAGAGGGTGTAAATTATAATGGGGTGTGGGTGCTGAATTTAATCACATTCACACCCTCTTTAAGGATCCTTCATATTACAAGAGCTACGAAAGAAACTTAGACCTATCTACTTGTAGAAGTTATTCCAAAATAAATCAGAGTGCCACTTCTAAAGTGCAGT
Organism: Corvus brachyrhynchos; assembly: GCF_000691975.1. Lineage (NCBI taxonomy): Eukaryota > Metazoa > Chordata > Aves > Passeriformes > Corvidae > Corvus > Corvus brachyrhynchos. Next base: position 8,167,203 of record NW_008246057.1, on the reverse strand, counting down.
GGCTACTCTGAAGTAGATCCATATGAGGGAACTCTTATTCTGCAGAATGTTTCCTTTGTCCTTCTTTCAAATTTACCTTAATCCACTTGAGATAACCAGAGAAAGTCTCTCTTTGCAAGCTATTCCAGTCAATTTCCCAGTGCAGCTTTTTACTGTAAGTGCAATCAAACCTAGTGACTGAAAGTACTGGTTTTAATGGTCTGTTCTAATGCTAGGACTTCTAGGAATAATGAAAATTTGCATTATGAGAAAGAAGTCTACAGCATGATTTCATTTTGAAAGTTATCCCTTGATGCAAATTTTCTATCATGGGTATTTTTACAGAGCGTCAAAAGTGTGGTTATATATTGGAATCCTTTCACAGCAGCCCATTAACAAGATTCCAGCCTTGCCTGCACCTGGACTTTTACTTCCCTTCTTGTCCTACAGCTACTGTTTCCTCAGTCATAATGATCTGGCAATTTGTACAGGCACACTCTGCAATAGAGCTGTGTGATTAAATATCCATGTATTCAGGTTAGTCTCTTTTTTACTGTAGTGGATTATTTTAATGATCTGGTTTCAATCACAACCCACAAAGAGGCTGAATTTGTAAAATAAGATAACTGGTACCTGTGGCCAAGACAGGTGTATTAGGACCATGGGAAGTAACTACTGTTGACAGGATCCTCCTAAGTTTTCTCCAAGGAAAATTTTATTGTTAGTAAAGAGCCAGCTATAAAGTATAAGCAGAAAAATGTATCCAACAGATTAAGACTAGAAAGCTTTGCCTTCTATGTTTGTGCCTAAATGCCATTCTGTCACCAAATCTAAAGGAAAGTGATCACAGTGCCCTTAGGAAATGGGCACAAACCCAAAGTATTGCAAAGACAGCCAGGTTTCTCTTTTATTAAGTTCAAGTTTTAGTTCATCCAAATTTCATGAACATGAAGTTAGGGCCAAAAGCACTCAGGGTACTTTTGATATGAGCTGCACTACTGACTGTTCACACCAGCAGAGCTCTGGGAAAGTCCCAGCCCCAGCAGAGCTCCTGAACAGTATTTTAGAGCTTTAGGCTTCACTCAGAAGCCTGTAACAACACAATGCTTTCTTCTCATATTGCAACTTACAAACAAGTGGGATTTTTACTCACTGATTTTCTGTAGACAGCTCTTACTATACGTGCTGTGGACCACAGGAAATTAGCCATGTTTCTATGTTGCCCGGATTCTGACAATATTATGGATAAGGACATGTGCTGGTTTGGCCAAATTTAGAGGAAAAATATCCTCTGATAGAAGGCAGGTTACAACCATCCTCCCCCACCAGGTTTGGGAAAAAAAAAAGAATTTTTTCCTCAGAGGAAAGTGAAAGAGATAGAAATTATTATTTAACAAACACACAGGAAAAGGATAATAATGTTAAATAATAAAACCTCTCTCTGTGGAGAGAAAACCTGGAAAAATTTTAGAGTCCTTCCATTGGTAGCCTCTCTCCTCCTCCTCAGAGCTGGGATAGGGTGGGCCCTCCTCCAGGGCCTCCACCTCAGTGAAAAAAGTCCCAATGTGGTCTGATGTTGAAACAGTCAAAAAAAGAAGAAGGGAAAAAAACAAAGTCCCAGGAAAACAAAAGGTTGATTCTCCATCTCCCCCCAGAGAAAAGAAAGCCAAAAGCTGGCTGGAAAGCAAGCAGTGCTTCCTCCCGCTCCTCTCTCTTGCCACAGCAGAACGCAGAGGAGTCTGTGTGTCCTTGAAACACTGCCTTGAAAATTCCCTTGGTTTTTTCCTCTCCCCCCTCTCAGGCTCAGTTTAAAGGCATAGAAAGGCACAAAATTAATTTCTGGGCATAGGGCAACGATAGGGGATACACATCATAAAGTCACCCCAATACAGGACAGTATTATGGATAAGGACAAGAGGAATAACCCCACACTGACTTCACAATATGTGAATTCAGGTCACATTTGGTTTTGGTTCTAGATGTTAAACACTTGATTTCACTGAATACATACAATTTTGCTTCTAAGAATATTGGGTCAGGTTCTCAGCTTCATACCTCTATATTCTGATGATTCAAAGAAATGTGGCTTTCTTTCCAATGCAGATTTCTTAGTACACAGAAGTTCCAAGTGGGAGAGTAGAATTGGCTTCAGCTATACCAGATAAACATATGCTACTACATTATACATTCCTGAGCATTTCAGCATATTGACTATCTGGGGAAGGCATATAACTATACCTGTCGTAAATCTTTGGTCCTTGAGAGATTAATGTAACAAAAAGTTTGAAGCAGTCAATAAAATGCTTAGATCTGCAGTGCAGCTGATCCAGAAATGGTCTTGATCACCATAAGGAATGAAAAATCTGCAAACAGACCTCTTTTATTCACCAGCCTGGAGAAGACAGAGATCACACCATCAGGTCCAACTCGTCCAAGACACTTGAAAGTCCTTCAAAAGCCTTTAGGATTTTAATTGAAGAGAAAAAATAATCTTATTCTAGAATTCTAGATTACTTTAACCATGGCAAAGTAGTTGCTGTTCTGGTTTTGTTTGGGTTCCTAGAAAAAAATTTTAAGTTTGGCTTTTGCTTCACATTATTTGCTAAGCAGAAGTCTAAGCAAGAAAAAGAGCATTTAGAGATGAGAGAGACTCTCAGAGGCTGTAATATGACACTGTTACCTTCTCATCAGGCAGAAAAGAAACAGACCCACCTACATTTGTATTTACATTCTCAAATTAAGACCAACATAAGCTGAACCATAAGAACATTGTAGGTCTTGAAAAGTCAAATAGAACACTGAGCATTTTTTATTTTTTTAAGTACTGATTATTTAGCCTTGCTTACTGCTCATAAAAAATAATTTATAACTGTTCTTCCATTACTATAAAATAGCATACTTTTTATAAAGATAGGATTTAAACATAATCTTTAAGCAATCAAGAGGGTATTTTGTCTTTCTCCCTTCCTTGTTTTTTTCTTTTTTGAACCCCTAGAAAGATTTTCAAGATTTTTTTTACTTAGAAACTACTAACTACAGGTCTGTATGATTCAATGTAGAAAAAGCTTTACCTCCCATCAAAGCCTGTTCTATTCAGGCTGAATGGTTCAACATTTTACTTCTAAATTCCATATGGCATGGATAGCCACCCATGTGTCCCTGCATACCCTTTTACATCATTGCTAATGTGGTGCTGTGAACTGCAGATGCTGTTCTTTGAAGTTAACACCTTTGCATTTCAGCTCAGTAATCTGAGATTTTTCTGGGTTTTCTATTACTTGCTCCAGTGTTACATTACCAGATACAATTATTCAAGTTTCCACAGTCAGGAATAGAGGCAAATATAATTCCTGTCTCAGACACTTTATTTATTTATCTTACTTTCTCTTCATTCCTTGATTTATCAAATCTAGTTTTTTTACAAGTATGACTTTAGGAAGAAATTTTCTTTGTCTGTTTACATGTTTCTGAGAAAAATTTCACTTGCATGTTCCAAACTTGGTTTAGCAGCGGGGAGTCCTGGGTGCAGGGGAACCAGCCAGCGTCACGACACGAACAGCAATAACGATTTGAGCATCGTGCTCCAGTTTTATTGTTCACTTACACCAAGTTATACTTTGCAAAGTTCACGCCCCCTTCCCACGAGAAAGCCTCAAGGCAGCGGGGAGCCTGACCAGTGTATCCCTTTTCCCAGGGCTGTTCAAGGCTGCCAGCTAGCAGGTGCCTTGCAAGCCTGTTTTCAGCCTGAGGCCCCATCAGGGGTACTCCTGCAACAACCCTGGGGTGCCCAAGCTCTCCTGAGGTATCATATGCCCCCATTCCACAAGGAATTCCTCTACAACTTGTACCTCTTGAGCAAGTAAATTCCACCAGAGAATTCAAAATACAAATTGTAAAACTTTATTTGTTTTTCCCCACACAGCTTTAAATAGGCAATCTTAGTTTCCATTTTTAGAGAAAAAAACCCCTCAGTAGTGTTCAATGTTTGTGTTTTCCTTGTTTTTCTGTTGGCCAAACGCTCTGCCTGAGCAGATTAAAAATCCCATACATAGGTTTCACAGCTATGTTACACTCTAATAATTCATTAAATTGTCTGCTTAACTAAGACTTTTTTTTCTCAAAATGTGTGGAAATGAAAAATGTGCAACCACAAAAATGTCATTCAAATATGCAGATAAGCATAAGAAGGCAAAAAGACATGAGTACATGACATCAGATATTTAATTATGAAAAATAAAGATGAAGTCAACATTATTTTAAGGCAAATATCAGGGAGTAGAAATAAATATGGTAAATGTTACTGAAGACATCGGTAGGTGTAAGCATGTTACATAAATGTTAGTGCATAGTGTCTGTGCAGGTATTTAACTGTGATTAGCGATTTCCAGGAAATGTCTCCTCAACCTCCATGAGTTGCTGGCTGACTCTCTCGTGATGCAACACTGAGTGGCCTCATTAGCCACGCGGGAGAATAGGCCAGGCCAAAAGTGCCCTCTTTGTCCCAGAATTTGTCACCTCTCACATTCTCCAGTCTTAATTCCTTGGTCCTTGGGAACAGTTGCACCTGTGGGCAAAGGCTGTGCCCCTGAATGACTGCAGCTACAAAACCACGAGCACATGTTGCTTCAAAGTGGACTGTACATCCATGAGTCCTTTCCCTCGAGTCAACAGAAGGCCAACATCTAAAATGACCATCACAGGCATCATTATACCCTCTAGGGTGTAACCATCATACCTCTGGCAGTGCTGAGAAATAAATTCTGGAACAGAAAGAAGCATGGAAGCATACAGTTTGATGAGGAAATCCTAACTGTGTGGAAGTCAATTGTCAGAATCCAACTGATTCAGAGGTGGAATTTTATCCCTTATTTTTAATCAGTGTGTTTTTAATGTGAGTACATAGGTCTGTTTATGTGTATATATACACATGCATATTCGTTATGTACCTGAAGCAATATTTTGCATTCACTGAGAATGCTTTATAATTAAAGTGTTTGCATAATTAAAGTGCTTTCTTGCAGAAATATTTTCTATCATTGTACAGTAAATCACAAAATGGGAAAAGAAGGTAGAGTTGGCTTATCTTTGAATTATCTAAATATTATTTGATGCTTTGTAGTATCTATTTATGGCAGTTTTTAAAGCTTGCTATATTGAAAATGTGCAAATATAAAAAATTTAATCTAACCATGTTCCTACTTTAGGCATTATATGTTAGTATCTTTCACTCTTTATTTTATGTTAGTATCTTTCACTCTTTATTTAAATGCCAATGCCTAATTAGGAGATCCTTTAAAAATCCCTGATATTTATTGAATGGAAAAAAATCCAATGTAAATACTTTTTTTAATTATTATAGTATTTACAGACATAATATAGATAATAAAATCAAACATAAAAATTAATAAGACTATAAAATGAACCAAGTCTATTTTATACAGGTAAAAATAGAAGGTTATTTACAAAATTGGCAAACATAACTGATGAGAACAGCATCTGTGTTAAAGGCTGATTTGATTTTTCTTTTGTAATATTCATTTAAGATTTTACCCTTTAATTTTGTCATTGGTCTGGGCACAGCACTGTAGACGTGACATGCTTCAATTATAATCCAGATCTAACTGGGTGGCCTTGGACAACTGATTCCTGAACTTTTTTTTTTTCACTGTCAGTAGTGTGTAGGGGAAGTAGAATCTTTGTCTGTTTAGGTGTTTCTTGACTAGTAAAATGGAAATGTTATGTAAAGATGCTTATCTCTTATGTAAAAACACTACCAGGATTTGGCAGCTAGTACATGCAAACTGATGCTTGTGAACATTAAAACCAGACAGCTATGCGCTACTTATTTGGTTTTACAGTTATAGAAATTACTTTATTTATAAAAAGGGAACTAGAAAATATTCCGTGGTGTTTTTAAAAATGAGGCCTTCTCATGTTCCGGAGTCATGCTATGATAGGAGTTGGTCAAAGCAGATGATTTGAAAACTGCAAGATACTATACGCACTAATGAATATGCTGCGCATGATGTACAGTAAGAAGGGTTTTTTCTAATCACATTTCCATTTATAACAATTTTTAAAGCAGAGAGCACAAGAGACTTCATAACTGAAGGAAATGACTAATAATTATAAATAAAAATTATAAAAGGTTTTTCTCAGTTATGGATCAAGATGTGAAACAATCATTAATTTTTATGGTTTTGGAAAACAGTTTCTGATAAGTCACACATCTGCTGTGCTGTCAAGCGAAAGGGAACAGATCCCAGTTTTGAGAAGAATTTGCTTCATCTTGTAGCTGGAACATTTACAAACATTACTGTGCCATTTTCTCACTGGAGGACCCCAGTTAGAGGCTGTCAACTTCACAGCTAATGCACATGAAAAGTAAATCACCTGCAACAGTCCAAATGATTCTCCCAAACTATTTTAAGTTTGTTATTACACTGTATGGGATAAAAAATTTTCATAATCTTCGTTATCTGTGGTGATTTTCATGGCAGAGAAGTGGAACAAAAAGCTTGACTGTGACCAGTTAAACCACTGCAAAGGGTTGGTAACTGATTGTTTTCCAAAATCTTACATCCACAAGCAACGTCAGACCACAGAGAGGGAGAAAATAATTATTTCTGAAAAAAAATGTAGCTAGTTTCATATCTCCACTAAGAGTGATGACTCTAAAGAAGAACAAGAAAATATCCCAATCAGACTGTGGCTTTGTTAATCTTATGGGTTTCACAGACCTTTGAATTATCTGACTGACAACAGTGAGATCCCCAAAATGAAGAGATGGCTCTGGACCCAGTTGCTTCTGACATGGGAAGCAGAAGAAGAAGGAGAGAGGAAGAACAGATCTGGCAAAAGAACCAGCAGAGGAAACTTGTTCTTGCTGCTGTTCCTGCTGCTAAGGTTTGGTCTTAGAATCACCAGCATATTGCAAAATAATGGCAACTATCCATCAAACCTGCTGTCCCCAAATTTTGAAGACTCGGGAAGAAATAAAAACATTCAGCTAAAATGAATCACTTAGAAGTCATCAACGCTTGTGGGTGATGAAAAATTTATAAATGACTCTTGAGCCTAGATAAATTGTCAATGTTCTGAAATTATTACACACTGAAAATTTGTACACTGTCTCTCTATTGAGCAGATAGATTAACAGAGCTTGTATAAATTAAGCAGGCAATCGAACATATTACTATGGTATTCCTGTATGTGTCTTGTTCTGCAAAGGGATGTATGAGTAGTTATTTGTTATTAATGATAGACACAGATATGAAAAGTAATATTTCAGTGTGTACCTGTTAGACATTAATGTTTTGGTCTTGGGACATTTTTTATTTTCACTGTGAGGATTCCATCAGCCCATTTGAAAGATCTTCTGGAAACAGACTTCAAAAAAAAAGGTAATATATTTCAGGATTGAGAGGATGACTCTGCCAGGCTCTGTGTGGGACAAGCCAGGCCCTGCAGGTGACCCCAGAGAGGCCCTCACTGATGGATACTGTTCTACCCCCTCCAGGAGTTCTGGGGGACAGGTGGGGCCAGAGGAAGGCTGATGGAGGTGGTTACAGCCTGGGTGTGCTCCCAAAGCCCAGAGGGACCCCAGGGTTTTCTTACTCTGCAAGTATTAAAAGAAGCACATTTTGTATTTTATGGAGGCAGCCCCTGCAGACCTGCTGTGGGTAAGGGTCTCTGTAAGTTTACTCAGGATTTCTGGTCTGTTGTAGTCTATTGAACTAAGGTTGTATGAGCTGGAATCAAGACCAATGACCATCTAACTGAACTCACATTAGTTCATGTTGTACTTCGTATGTATCATTAGAGGATAAGTATAGCTGTACCTTTCCCTTGTTTAGTGAGCCCTATGAAAACATTTTGAAAAGCAGGACTAATGCTTTAGCCAAACATTGGGTATAAAAATGTTCTCAGGTTGAATTAAGGATCACATGGCAAAATTAGTCAATTAGAAATGTGTATCTTGTCCTAGTGCATTATGAGGATAACAATAGTTCTTGTCATCATTTACTTAATGAATACAGTCATAGACTAACAAATCTACTACTAGTCTTAGAAAATATTTCTTCAGCAACTGAATGAATAGTATTTCCTTTCCGAAAGGTAATTTTTTCAGAAGTTTCATAAATCCCACTCCTGTCCCACACTTTACCATCAGCTGAGAATATTAAATGGGTCCTAGCGGAGACCTTTCATCTTCTAGTGGAATCATAAATACCTTGTGGTTCAATTTCTGTTGCTGAAGACTCAGACATGTGTTTCCAAAAAATTACTAACTAGAGAGAAATCTTAAAAATAAAAGCAATAATGCCCCCAAATCAGCTTCCCTGAAATCTAAATAGTCTGGAAACTGCATTCAGTGATGTAGAGTGGTCTTTGAGATAGAAAAAAAAATAGTACCTTGCCAAAATTTCAATTTCCTTACATCACCATACACTGGGATAACTCCTATCAGGATCACAGTCATACATGTGTGTGCTGGAGCTGGTGGGTCATCTTAAGAACTTAGGTAAATGTCATGGTTTAACCCCAGTGGCATCTAAGTACCATGCAGCAACCTGCACCATCTCACCTCTATACTTGTGGGGAGAAGAATTAAAGAAAAAAAAATGCCATGGGCTGAGATAAGAATAGCATAAGAACTGAAATAGAATAAAATATAAAAATAATAATAACAACATTAATTATACTAATAGCATAATAGTGGTAGTAATGATAATAGTGGTAGTAGTAATAATAATAATAATAACAGAAATAACAGAGAAAGAAAAATAACACACAAGAGAAACAATTTCTCATCACCCATTGACTGATGAGGAACCCATCAGTTCCCAAGCAGTGATTGGCAGCTTCCATGGGCCAACTCACCCCAGTTTATATACTGGGCATGATGTTCTATGGTATGAAACATCCCTTTGGCCAGCTTAGGCCATGCTCTCTCTTGGCTTCTTGTGCACCTGATCACTGGCAGGGAATGAGACACTGAAAAGTCTTTGATTTGAGTGAACACTACTTAGTAATAAGTCAAGCATCAATGTGTTACCACCCTTATTCTCATACTAACTCCAGAATATAGCACTGTACCAGATACTAGGAAGGAAACTCCCAGCCAGAAGCAAGACAGCAAAGAACTGAGACTTTGTGGCATCAAAACAGAGCATTTTAAAGAGGGCAAGGCTTACTAAACGCGTGTCCAGAGTTTTCTCTGAGGGTGGAGGCTAGAGGTTGTAAAAAAAGGAGGTGGTGTTTAAAAGAAGGTGGCACCTATTTAAAATATGTTTTGGGGTTTTTTTACTAAGGAGACGGATACAGAATTAAACCTGTCTTTGTTAAGTCTGAGAACAGAGCATGAAAGAAAAAGCATTTCATGAATACTTGAAAAATAAATTCTTTCATTTTACTTTAATTGCTTTATAGTCAATGCTTAAATTTTACAATCCTTAGTCACAAAGGACTTTAATGTCATGCTGCAGGCAAGACTTGTTCCAAAACAAAAGTGGCAAAATACATACAGCATTTTCTACTCATACCGTATGCATTATTTGAATTTCTTCCTGGAAACCCTGGTCAAGTCTCAGTCATTCTGTACCTGGACATTTGCACTGGGTGGCAAAGGGAGCCATGTGCTGCGTTAGCAGCCTCCTGCTCCTGTATGTCTGTACTGCTGAACACCCAAACCTATAGGCTACAGCAGTTGATATTCCCTACCCATCTCCAAAAACCTTGAACTAGTTTTTGCAATGTTTTATTTTGGAGATAGAGCTGTTACCTTCTAGGGGTTCTGTTCATAAGAACTACAGGTCTGTCCTGATTAAGGGCATTACTCAGGACTTTTCTCAATAATCTGTACAGTTTTAATGGGCCACACTCACTGACATAGCTATAATTACAGAGGATTTATAAAGGAAAATAGATTTACTTGAAGATTTTTTAAAATTATTTTTTATTTTCTAGATTTTCTCCAAAGGATATTTTGTTAAAATAACTGTCCTGCCACTATTGGCCTGTATGTGTATGTTTCTGCTCCTTGAATGCTTGTAAATTTTTGAACTGAAGAACAGTCATTTCTAAAATTCCTAAATAACTTTCAGCTGATGAACTGTCCCTACTTTTTTATTGAAAACATATCCAAGGACTTTCAGTGTCTTTCTGCTTATATGAAGTCTGAAGACTCTACCATTAGCAAAGCACTTAAAACAATGTATTCTATCAAACAGCTTTTTTTTTCCCATAAAATTCAGTATATTTAGGGCTGTAGAGATGAAAGGTTGGGTTTGTCTGGGTGTCTGACCATACAGTAACATTGTAGATTGAAAAGATGTATCTCTTTTTTCTTTTATGACAAAATTTAAAAATTCACTGTACACTTTAAAATATTGCCAGTTGGATTCATCAGAGTAATATTATTCCCAGAACTGAAAAAAAAGAAAAGGTCCTCCTCACTGGGTAGCTGTGAACATTCAGGGTGTCAGGAAACACTTGATGGAAGATGAGAGAAGTAAACCTTTAGGATGGAAAATATTTATTCTTCATTGTATGGCCAGCACCTTTATTTTGTACCCCATGATGGTCTTACACTATCACCACATGCACTTTTAAGCCTTCCCTCATCATGATCACAGGAGGAAAATTGCAACACAATCAAGACTATTGCAGCATTTGCCTCGAAAATCACTTTGCCTCTAGCAGGGACAAAATTACAGGAGACCATTAATTATTAAAACTCTTGGCTTCATCCAGTGTTTAGCTTTTCTGAGTATGCACTTTCATGGCAGCAACATGAAATCTGTCAGGATGCTCAGTGAAGGTTTTCTGCCAGTTCTTCAACAAAACACTCTGTTCATAGCAACACATTACCAGCAAGGATACTGTGAGCTGAATAAAGATATGGGTGTTTCAGTCTTGAAAACTTGGCTTAATCACACCCCAGGAACGTGCAAAGATCTAACAGGGTCTTTAAAGAGACACACTGACTTGACTGAGTCTTGTCTGACTATGTCAAGTCATACCACTGCTACAGACATCCGCCATGCTTTCAAAATCCTTATTTTGCAGTTTCCTTCTAGTGGTAGATGTTTATAGGGCACGACTGGCAAAGAAAAAAAGAAAAGGAACTGGAGAACTCTGGATTGGACTTCAGAACTCAGTGTCCTTCAGACCTTCTCCTAACAAGTTCCAGGCCTGATGTACACACAATGTTGTATGGGTTTGTTCAGGTTCCCAAGGAGAGAAAGAGATCTATGGGAAAGCCTAATTTTTGGAGGAAGGGAAAAGAGACTTATAGAGACAGAGTTCCTTTCCACCTGTGGCTTGATGGCAGATAATAACACTTTTTGGAAAGAAAACCAAGCACTTGTATATACAATTATTTAGATGTGCTTAATAGGAGCAGTAATGGGGAAGCTTATAACTGCCTATTACTACAGCTTAGGCATTAGACAGTCTTGTTCTTGTGCTTCTCAGACAAGCACTGTGTAGCTGTGTGCCCCATCATTATTAACCTAAACTCAAAGAGCAGTTTTCTATCATATCAGAGTGGGGTTCCAAGTGTCAAAGACTGTAAAACAATACCCAAAATTTTTAGTTCTTCATGGTTTTATTGCTGATTTGTCAACATATAGGAACTTTTTCCAAATTAAGACACCAGTTACAGAAAGACTTGGCTTTTCACAGGAGAAAAATCATTAACAAGGCGGTGAATGGTGAATAATCCAGTGATTGATTTCAATGTAGCCCATGGACACATGACATTAGTAAAGATAATAATCTTTAAAAGAAATAGCCTGGTTTTAGTATCTAATCTGGTTAGGGCTTCTGCCCACACTGAGCTCATAGCAAGAGTACAGCTATAGAGAAGAGTGACTCAGTTTGCATTCAATAGGAATGGACCCCATCAGCACAAGCTAAAAGGAAGTTGTGTGCCTCACCCTCCTAAGCCCCTTTGAACATCTCAGCCACTGTTTTATTCTGCCAGATGGGTTGATGACAAGTAGCAATCAGAAACTCTCCGGTTTAGTGCTATTAAAATCATTACTGGAGAAATTTGGAAAAAAGACATCAGCATTCTTTCATTGCATAAAAATATTCTGTCTTTTATGAGCTGAGTCATAACAAGCTGAGACATATTTACTACTTAGACAATTTTTAAACATTATAGAGTGCTTGCTCAGAATATTACTACCATGAGCAAGACAATTGACATTTTCAACTTTAATATGAATAAATTCCAACATTAGTACTGCAACAATGCAAATGACTGCAGTACCTCTTCCATTAATACTGCTCAACCAGGAAATTACTTTAAATTATGGTAGCTGGCAGTTATGTATCTTGTATTTATGACTTCCCAGCAAATGTAGCTCAGAGTGGAAAGGCACACTTTACTATTATAAAAGTGAAACTGCCTTAGTCTTAGGGCTTATTTGTTTGTTTAAAATAGATGAGATGCTACATCCCTCCTACTGAATTTCACCACAAGAGCTGTCAGTAGGCCATCTGAATTCTGTTTTCCCATCCTATATCAGGATCCTTCTGGATTAGATTTATTGTTGCCTTCCCTCAATCGCTTCAACCCACAGCAGTCTCCTCTCTGATGATGAGGGCTAAAAATAGTTCCCTCCCGAGCTCAGCTCAGTAACTGTAATATCCAAACACACAGAGAAGGCAGATGTGCTAGTTGGTAGCTGAATGTTCTCTTTCACCACTTCCAGCCAAAAAATAAGGCCTCAGTGCTGGGCTCAGAATAAGGACTTAAATCTGAAAAACTGGTGCTCGATGTGTATAGTAAGCTGCTTTTGAGTAGTGGGAACAAAGTCAATTACAAACAAACAGGCAACTCGAGCACAATAAATTCACTTTGGTGCAGAGACAAGTGAACCCTTCAAAATAAATAGATTAAAGGGTATGTGAGCTCATTGAATAATCAGACAAAGTAACAATATTAGCAATAGAATTATTTAAAATCTGCAGGCATCTTTTCTATATTTGAAATATATATCGTGAAATATTTTTTATTTCTTTAAACATTATTGCCTGCCATAGTGAGAGAAAAGAGGCAGCACTCTCTTAATCTGTGAGTAATCCTATTGCAAACTGGAACTGGGTTACCCAGTAAAGACGGTTGCAAGATGTATGAGAAGCCAACTGTATATGGGTTTTCTTCTCTCTATTTCTTCTACTAATCAATAAAAGCTCTTTAAAGTGAAAAAGTTCTTCCCAATTATGCAAAGTAAATTAAATTATTTCTACCTTTTACACTGTTAAATACTTTGAAGTTAGGTTCTGTGCCAGGATTCTATTTCACTGGACCATCATCTGTATAATACAATTAGGTACACACGCAGAGCACCCCAAATGAAAGCACAGTCAAGCATCCTCCCACACCCAGACAGGCTGGACAAAATATGCAGAGGTTAATGCAACCCCAGTGACTCTACTTTGGACATCTTATACAGATTTTGCTAACATCTTTTTTTTTTTTTTTTTTGCCTAAGACCCAGTCTCAGCATTCAGCAAATCCAAACATCAACACCACATTTGTGTTCGGTCATACTTGAAACCAGGTGTATCTAAATGGTGTTTATGTCATCTAAATGACATCAACTATCATTCAAAATGGTCCCATGCAGAAGGATGGGACACTTTGTCCATGAGATACAACATGCAGAATGATTAGATTTGACAGTATGAAGAATAACTCAATTTAATTCAACTCATTCATTTAGAAATCCTTTAGTATGGAGAGCAAAGGAAGGCAGACCACACAGAATCAAGGCTCTACATGGAGGTACAACAGAGACAAGGATGACACAACTCCCTAAATGTGTCTATGTGAATAAATTAAGTTTTACTTGTGAATTTGACCTACTGCGGTAGTAAACTGTTAAAATATTCCCCAGCATGGATTTGGCACATTCCTGTTCCTATAAGCCCCTCAAATTCTCTGATTTTGTTTAGCTGCTGTAACCAGCCAGTGACAATTGCTAATAAACCATTTGTCTGCCTTCTTCTGGAAGGGAAGCCTGTTTACTAGCACTTTGCCCTGGTACCTAGAACATTCCCAGACATGTTTAATTTACTTCCGTAGCCACAGATTTTATAATCATTTTATGTGAATCTTTTCTATATCTTAAAATAGGATACAAAGATAGTTGGGAGTACAATAGGATTCGGAATTCCAGAGTATTTTGCTGCCTCAAAAAGAGCAGGTGTCTCTGAGGCTGATCAAGCTATTGTGGGAGATAAGAACAGGTTGCTGGGTAGCAAAGGGTTGGTGGTATGAGAACTGGTTTTGAATCCATATTCCCAAGATAAATCTCGTCATCACACCTCAGGCAAAGAAACTTGCTTCCAGGGCTGCTTGCTGTTTATGTTTTGGCTGTTGTTTCGAGATTGCTTTTTTCCTGGTTTCCTCTTT
>NW_008246057.1:8131474-8152758 GCF_000691975.1 Corvus brachyrhynchos | reverse complement strand
ACAGGCTAGCCCTGCTAGCCCTCCTCCAGACCTGACAACCTGGACCTTTGTTCTCTGCTCTGCTCCAGTGGTTTTGCTTAGGCTTTGCTACAAACCATGCCTGGTACTCATAGTAACCCGAAGATTCATGCCATCCCTTTCCTCTCACCTGCCTTCTATTTCTGTTGCTGATATTACCATGTCCCACAGCTGTAGGGAGGAGGAGAGAAGATCCAGCAGGCAGGAATTGTGCAGCAAGATTGATTTATTTGATTATTTTACAAACTCTTTTATAGACTTCTTTTTTCCTAGTCTAATTGGATAAAGGATCATCCACCCCTTGGGAGTGATTGGCTAAAATCCTAAAACATACATTGTGAAAATATTTTTCTACTGTACCATAAACATAGTTCTACAAGGTCGCAGGTGTTCTTAGTTTACAGAACTTCTGCTATTATCTTCCATGAGAGAGAAAAGTATCCCATGGGCTTAGAAGAAGCAGGAAAATTCCTTGCTAACAGCATTTTTGTATCTACACCCTTCAGCCTTCCAAATTACCACTATTATTACAGAAATCACGTGCGTATACACACAGACAAAACAATCACTTTTTCCTAATCAGAATTGCTTGAATAAAAATTGAGAAAAAAGTCAGTAAAATGAAGTGAGTTGTAGTAGTTTGCTGCTTACATGTATGTCTGATACTCAATCAAATTATCATTGATTGTGTGTAGGATTTCTACTAATACTTCAAAAGCTGGAAAACTGATCTTTAACCTGAAGTGGTAATCCTCCAGGTGCTTGCTCTCAGGATGGAAGGATTATCTTTTGGCTCTCCATAGTTGTTGCTTTTACACTGAAGGAGGGGGAGAGAATTCAAAAAGGATTCAAACATTGCTGTAATTATTGCAGAAGGAAATGGCATCCCTGGAGTATTGTCAAAAGATGGCAGACAATGGGATCTTCAGAAGGATGCTGATAACAGTGTCACGACTGCCACAAAGGATGACCTCCTGAGGATGAAAACAACTATCGTGAAGATTCAGCAGTGCCCATCTGAAACGTGGTTATGCAACCTGCATTGAGTGGCTCAAATCTAAACTGCCAGATGATCCAGGAATGGTTGGACATGGTGTTAATAAGCACAGAGCCATGAGCCAAGGACTCTGGCTGTGGACAGCCACTCTCTCCTGTGCCACTGGAGATCTGCTCCCACCTGCTCTTCATCACTCTGACTCTAAACTCATTATCTGCTCTGACAAAGCTGTGCCTATGGGTGTTGCCTATACTCTTTCAGTCAAAATGAGACAATGAGGCAGTTTATCCTAAACCATATAAATTCTACTGCTTAATCTTTTTTAACCCAGCTCATTTTAAGTGCAAAAAGTCAAATTAGGTTTATTTTGAAATGTCAGATAGAAAACTGAGCTGATTGACAGACCCACACACCATCTTACTCCGCTGTTACTCCACAGGTGGCCTTTGAAGTCCCTCCAAGGAGAATCACCAGATGTGTGTGCCCACAGCCCTTAGGATATATATTAGTAAAATTTCTTCCAAGGGTGACACTAACCTTTAGACTAGACTAAGCCTACTGTGTTACTTAGGAAAAAAAGAAGTACAACAAAATTCTCAGAAATTCCAGTCTCTGCCTTCATTCTTCTTTGGAAAAAAGTCTGTCTAGTGACATTACTGCTCAGAATACAGCTACTGTAAAATGTCCTCAACTGTTTCTGAGAAAATGTCAATTTCTCCTACATCTATTACTTCTAATATACAGATCATAAGGCTTTTTTTGTATCATAGTAAATTTATCTGACCTATCTGGAACACAGAAAAAATGCAACTAATTTTCTAGCTTTGTTGTTTTATAAAGTTATTCAGAGGATAGGAAAAAAAATAAAAACTGCCCTGTAGACAAAGAGGGTGGGAAGCAATTTATCCTCTTGCTTCCCTATTATATAACCAATTCCTATTCTTAAGTGCACAAATAAAATAAGAGTAAATTGAAATAAATCAAATAAATTACATTGCACAGTTTCAAGCTCTACATTATGTCTTGGCTGTAATAATATACATTATCATTAATGGCTTTCACTTTACAGTGCTGAAAGTCAGATTTGTTATTGTCATCTTCATTCCTTGACCTTTACTATCAGCATTGCTCACATGAAAGTATTAGTCTGCTGTCACACTTCAAGAAACCATGTAATAAGGTCAACTATGCATCACTCAGCCATTGAAGGCTATTTTACCATATTTGCTTTGTGACAAATGTGTAAGACCACTGCAATTATCTGCAATGATAGTTAGACTTCATGCTATATATGATTCAGATTTCAATTATATTGGAAAATTCTAGTGCCAGATGACTAATATAACATTTTATCACCATGAATCCAACATCCGTTTAACTGAGATGCAACAATGGACAACTTCAATTTCTGAAATGAATACTTATATTCTGGAGAAATGTATAAGTGAAAAAATATTGTTATCTACCCTCCAATTAAAAGTGCTTATCTGCTTTTTTGGTTTGATATTCCTTAGGATTTGCAGGGTTTGGGGGAGCAATGAAGGTTAGGTTTCATAAAAGATTTGAGAATTGAGTAAATAGTTTTCTGCTGAACATTTAAATTCCTACGGAGATTTGTGAGATGCTGCAGTATATCAAAGAAATCTGCATTAAGAGTATGCTTTTCCTTGTATTAAGGAAGATGGCGGGAGAAAAATGCTCTGTTCAGCAGCCACTCCCACAAAATGATATAAATGCAATTACATTACCAAGGGACTTCATTTTGACAACCCAAGAGGGCAACTACATTTTCTGCTTACAATATATAAAAGATCCCAAGCATTTGAGTCTCCATTTTTTGAGCTCTGATTGTTATTCCTTATACTGAGAATGGAGGATGCTTTTATTCTGTGGCTGAAGAGGAAAAAGGAAGACACATTTGAAATGGCAGCGGATGAGTGGAAAGGCCTCCATAGGGACCATTAGGCAACCGGCCAGACATTTAAATAACCAGAAGAGGTCCAATGCCATACAGCCAATTGGTACCTCTGCTTTGCAAATCAGAATGCACAGTGGCTTCAGCTCTTGCTACTAGTCCTAAATAAAACAGCCAGATCATTGGATCACTATCTATCACCAACAACACAGGCAAAGGTCAAAAAACACTTGGTTGAAAGAACGACTTATGGGAAAAGGGACTTAAAACATATTGCATGGGGTTTTTTTCCCCTTCTCTGATCTTGAAGTTCTGAGAAGGTCAAATATTGATTCACTAGTCAATTGCCTAGTCAAGGATTGCCTAGTTATTTATGTTCTATAGCAGCTGGAGCTATAAACTACTAGAAATGGTACTCTGAGGTTACCTATGCATGTACACATCACAGAGTCAGAAAAAGCACAAAATTCCTTTCTCATTCAGCTATAACAAAAAGAGAAATTCAAGCAGCTTATGGAGTTTTTACAGCCACATTAAAAGAAAAAAAATTTCAAGGGAGAGAATTTTCAGGAAAGAGCAATAAAATTAGGTACTAATTTACTAAGAAAGATTTTAAAAATTTAGTCTTGCCCAGAATCAGTGTGATAGAGACATAGTGGCAGACTGAATATACTGGGTGCAATATATATTATTTAGGGTTTATAAGATAAAATTAACAAAGGTTAATAGAATTAATACCAGGAAAGGAAACAGGAAGATCAACCCATGCTGTGCGGGCATTTTAGGAACTGAATCACCAGCACTTTTATGCCACTCCCAGTAACAAATCAGTGTATTGAGCCCTTAGGAGCATTCTGCAGAAAGCATGATATGGTCTGCCATGGAGAGCAGCCAGTTCAATGGCAGGGAAAAGAAAATGCGTTTCTACCTCTGATTTTTATGCCTGATAACTTTCTTTCCAGTCCTGCTGTGGAAAGAACTCTTGGTAATAAAAGGCATTCTGTATAAAACATAAATTCCTACAAAATTACTTTCAGGTTTTGTAGATGAGAAAAGGCAATTATTTTCTTCCCTGGAAATAACTAATCAAGCTTTTTGTAGTGAAAAGTTTTGAAAGCATATAAAGCATACAAAGCACACATTTTTACAGAAAACATAAGTTTTCTCTGAAGAAATGGGAACTATTGTACATTTATGAATGTTTATACTGTTGTCATTATTTATTTTTGCTTCCATAATGATGCCTTATTTTAGGATAGGAAACTACCTCTGCTTCTGTTTTATACTGTACTTGTGCATAGCTGACCTGTTAAATGAGCAAAAAGTGCTTTTACAAGTGTACTAATGTTTCTTTCTCCTTCCCATTGACCTAGTGCTTTCATTTTTCAACCCAATTCACTGAAGGTTTCTTGTAGAGAGTTTAGAAACTGATTTTTCCAGCAATCGTCTCTCTCACCCATATGTATACTGCCTACTACCTAGTGAAATAAGAAACCAGCATATAACAGGACACGTTTCATCAGGATCCTGAGCAATTCTTGTGCACCTCCCATTCCTAAGTCATAGAATGATATCCACAATATGGGGTAGGGGGTTGCTAGTCAGCTGCAAACACCTATGCTAGGTCTCTTACTTGCATGCCCAGTCTGTACAAAAAAAGCTGTGGGACTCCTGATGAGCTGTTATCCTTCAACCTATGAAAAACAATGTAGTCAGGCAACTGCGTAGTATTAACATTATTTATTCATGTCTAGATTTCCCAGCTAAAAGCCAGGCTCCAATCTGCCAATTGTTATGTACACACCATGGTAAAATAACATCTGTACTGAGGAGTCTACAAACAAGGCATACCAAAAATAGCAAGAAAGGAAGAGGCATGTGCAGGAATGACTTGCCTTTGTCTAAAGAGCAAAGCCAAGAAGACTGTGCAGTCGGTCAGTACTGTGGTTCATATGTAGTCATCTAAAATATAGCTCATTACCATCAAAACTTATTTTCTTTCTTTTTATATGCCATAATTAATTTAATAAAAATACTTAGAAATGAGATTTATTTGCAATCATGTGCTTAGTTATGCCATTATACTTATCAAAAGACCATGATTATATAAGGCCCACATGTCAAAATTTATATTATTTAGTTCTAAATATAAACATATGTCTTCACATATTCAAACTCTAGATTAGAGTAAGTTTTTATCAGAGGGCATACCATTCTGTCCCCATAAATCTGCTGCCAAATAATCTGAATGGGTATTTTTGCATAGTTAACACTGTATGAATTTGATGTGCATAGATTAATCCAACTTCATATTACTTTACTCTAAGATATCTAACCTAACTCATTCTTTTTTTCCCTGGGGAATACAATCAAAATTCTGCACACAGCAGCCCGATTCATCTCTATTGGACATTCTGATTCAGTCAAAAAGAAAGGGATAATATTTAATGTCTTTCAGCTAGCACAACTCGAGTAAATACAATATACAACTTTGAGCTGACAACACTGGTCTCAGTCCAGCAGAAGATATGTGCACTCTTCCAGATCATTAAAATACCAACAGGCAGGATTTTCTCATCCCACAGCATGTCTGTGTCCTGAGGGAAATTTCTCTTACAGTCCAGTTTCATGATCTGTTTGAGACAGCAAGATACAGCGCCGCGACTGAAAAGGGCCATCCCACCCTTTTCTTACCACCAGCCTGCTCAGTTTCATGACACCATGTATCCCCTTGGGCTGCAGTAAACATTTGGGCAGCTGCACTCAAAACTAGTAAGGAACTGGTGTCAGTTCAAGAAAAAAAAGTCTAGCACAATGAAAATTAGTTGGATTCCACAGACTGAAATGAGAAACTGCATGAGATGAGGAATGGGTGGAACTGTCCATTTTGGTGGATGATCATCCATAATTTAAACATATTTACAGTCCTGGCTTATTTAGAGATTTGCCTCAAAATGTGTTTATTTTTTATAAGATATTTTTTATTTAGTCTATAGATCTAGTATCTCAGGGTATCTGTTCTCCAAAGTACGCTTCCTATCCCATCTCGTGAATCCATTCATAAGTCTGTTCAGAAATTATTGGCCAAAATAAATCTATGGCACATGACTTATCATAAGGTGTTTGTCTACCAGCCACATGGGAAGCCCAATTGTGGAGCTTCTCAGACTTCATGACCGAACTTTTTCAGAAGGTCTTATATCAAAAGCCTACTTGGTGGTCAGAGACCTCTCTTTCTGTATGTTCAGGATTTTGTATTCACTCTGTGCAGTTGATCTAAGCACCCTACTCAAAGGATATTTCACTTTTGATAATAGAGCATTTCTCAGCTTATCAAGAGAGTATGTAGAACTTAATAGCACTACAACCACCAGGCTGATTTTTGCTAAAAATATTTTGGTTTTGTAATAAAAGTTCCTGTAGAGTACACTGGAAGTAACCCTACCCTGCAGCACTACTAGGTGTGTCCTGTCCTGACACGGCCATTTCTCCTGGCTGCCTCCTCTGAGCTCTTCATCCTTTCAGAGCTCCCAGTTCTGGCTTCCAGGGCTGCCCAGTCTTCACTGCAGCCTCTCCTGTCTCCTGGCTATTGGCTGTGATTCTTCATAAACTTGAATTGACTTTGCTTCTTTCTAAGTTACACACTCCAGAGCATTTTTTTTTTTCAACAGGAGACTCCAGAGGAAGTCATATCCTATAAGACTTGAAGAGGATGAGGTCCCATACTATTTATGATGACTGAAGTAAAGCTTAGAAAAGCAATTCATAATTAATTGCAAAAATGTGTTGCTGTTCCACGGTGAGTTGACATTGGCTCTCTGTCAGGTGCCACCAAGCCAGTCTCAGTCCCCCTCCTCAGCAGGACAGGGAGAGAAAACAAGATGAAAAAATCAGCTTAATATAGAAAAGCAAAGATCATATGGAAGAAAAGCAAAGAGGTTTATTCTCTACTTCCCATCATTAGGTGATGTCCAGTCCCTTCCTGGGTGGCTGTGCCTCAGTACACGTGGTGGTGGCTTCAGATGACAAACACCTCAATAAAAGACACATCTTCTTCCACTTCTCCCCCTTTCTTTTGGATTTAATTGCTGAGCATGATGCCATATGGTATGGAATATCCCTTGTGTCAGTTTGGGTCAGCTTCCTCTGTCCCTGTGTCCCTTCCCAAACTCTTGCCCATCCCCAGCCTATTGGCCCTTGGAGTAGGGTTGGATAGCCGCAGCCAAAACACTAGAGTATTATCAGTTCTAGCTACAACCATAAAGCACAGCACTGTGAGGGCTGCTATGGGAAGAGATAAGTAGCTCCATCACAGCACACCTTTGTTGCTGTGCACATTTGAAAGCAAATTCTGATTTTGTCAAATGTGAGGTTGTTCAATCTGGTGAAATTGCTTAATTCTACAGGCAGATTGCAAATATATATTTTAACTATGGAAAAGGAAAGTTGTTGGTCTTTGTTACCAGATTTGATAGGTAATTGCTCTCCAACTGGCTTGACATGCCAGTACTAAAACCTTCATAAAAAGTCTCCATAAACAGTGAGGCAATTCTGTATTTCCACTAACTTCCACGACTGATCAAAAGATTGTTTGATGGGATCTCAAAAACTGAGTATGAGTGGGAACAAATATAGCCAATACATTAATTCTGAAGTTCGAATGCTTATGTGGAAACTTTTTTTCTTTTTTTTTTTTTCTCATTTCTAATGGTCAGTATCACAAGAAGAGTTGACATAATTATTGAGAGCACATTTCTTTGTAAAGCACCACAAGCTTAAAACTGCTTCAGTAGTAAGACTTCAAGATCAAAGTCAAAAACACTTCATTTATTCGTGATGACAATTCTGTTAATTGAGCAATTTCAAAGGTATGTAACTTTTGCTATTGCAATTGCTTCTTTGTAATTAGGGCTTGGACTCTCTCTGCAGATCCTTTCAACTGACCACTGTGTTGGCACCATAACAAGATGAGTCGGGAGCTGGTCTCTGGAGAGAAGACTCATGCCATATCGGTTAATCCAGTCTTCTGCTACTATTAACCAGTCAGTTCTGCACAACAGAAAGCCCTGGATTTTCTCAGCAGCTGTCTTCTACAGAAAATCATCTGCAAGCAGATCAGATTTTTGAGAAAAACATATATTTATGT
The DNA here is from genome assembly GCF_000691975.1 of Corvus brachyrhynchos. Taxonomy (NCBI): domain Eukaryota; kingdom Metazoa; phylum Chordata; class Aves; order Passeriformes; family Corvidae; genus Corvus; species Corvus brachyrhynchos. The sequence goes on along the minus strand of NW_008246057.1, from coordinate 8,144,682 downwards.
ATTTTCTGATGCTTCTGATACATAGAAATTATGAATACTCTGGAAAGACATTGTTTTTGTAACAGATCTGCATCGAATGTAAAAGCATTGATAGCTTTTAAATGGTCTTCCAGATTGCAATTACTATAATCAGTGCTATATTGCCACTGTCACTTGCATTAGAGATATTAAAAAAAATTAATAAATTTTAAAAAGAACAGCAAGAGGACCTTTGTATTAAACCAATTATCTATGTAGCTTGGACTTTTGATTATCTCTGTTATGTAAATGCTGTCATATTTCTATATTCCTCGACCAGGACAAAACTGCCATATCTTCAACGAGGAATTCAAGATTGGGGTGCTAAGAGGAGACGATGGATGAACAGTGCCTTCAACGTGTCATCTGAATATCTTGTATTTACCAACTGAGTCTCCAAATACTTATTATCACTTACAATGTCAATTTTTTTCAGAATTTTATTGCATTTCCGGGGAAGAAAATAAACTTTGGAGGGGAAACATGCAATAATTCTTCTCATTTTAGAAAAAAACACAAAACCCAACCTAGTAGAGAAATAGTCTGAATTATGCAACACCATCTAAAAAGAAGTTATTTCATCACTGTTTGGAATAAATGGCCACTCAAAAGGGCATAGTCTGGATTTTTTTCTTGCAACTCCAGTTTGAGCTAGTAGGATAATGTTTGGCATAGCTCAGCTGTCTTCATAACAAAATGTCTCTGCACAAATATTGCTCATTACAAATTAAAAACAGTAGTGCAAAAAGCTACAAATATAAAGAAAGAAGATGAAAATTCTATTTGTCTTTGAAGACAGTTGACAGAAGAAAGATTATTTTTAAAGTTTTTATAAAAATTAATTTTAAATGGGTGTTCTCATCACAAATTAATATGCAAAAATAAAATTACATGAGTTAATCTAGTAGAAGAAAAAGCATCACAACTATAGACAGTAATAATAAAAACAAATGCTATACCGCAATCTCAAAAAAATTAAAAATGCTTATTATATTATCTCATATAAATATCAATAAGAAAAAGAAAATATGAACAACAGTTTTCTGTGGAAACATATTTCTGTTTCATTTCCAAAATAATTGCTAAATCCATCTTTACTAAGTACATTTTTTTAATTAAAAAAAACCACAGGACAAACAGTTCAGTGTTTCATTGCTCGTTTGTATGTTTATATGGTTAATAAAAATGTATATTTGAGGTTCCTGTGGTGTTTTTTCTTGTTGAAGGCAAGATATTTTCCAAAACATATTGCTACTTAGAGTTTAAAAATTCCAAAAGACTCAATTTTGGTATTTTATCTGATTTTGTGAAATTTGGCTCAGTATTTGTTGCTCATAAAGATTTAGAAAAATTATAGGGCTGAGAAATTTTCTTATAAGTGTATCACATCTTAGCACAAATTATGAGTTATTTTAGTCATTTCCCCCTATCTCTTAATGTCTCCCTTTAAAAGCACACAATGAAGCAAAGTAGTAAAAACTTCCCTTTTACCTCACGTCTCTCATATCCCATCCTGAGATCAAAACCTCATTTCCTTCTGTGCTATCTGTGGATCCAAACCAGAGGACACATTTCAGAGCTCTGCTGCTAACATGGGGAATTCCTGCAGCAGCATTCATCACTTTTCCCTGCTGCCTACAAAGCCTGAAGACCATTGTAAGCTTTCTACTAATTTTGAACGCCAGCAGACCAAGAGTTCAGTTTCCTTTACTCATGTATCTACCAAGCTATGTTCTTCCCATGTCACTCTGGAAATACCATCACCACTGCCCATCTGAATCCTCTTTCCCCATCACTGCAACTTCCTGGCTGCTCTAAAGGATGAACCTGCTTTTTTTGTGTTGCCCAAATTCACAAACAGTTTCAGAGTGAGACCCTTGGTTTGCCTGAGTTTCTGCACTATGGATTCATTCTCCTGCTTCAAGTCTGGCAGCACAGCCCGTGTCTCCAGCCCAGCTGCCACGTACTAACAGAAGCCATTAACTTAATAACTGAAAACTTGCTGACAGTGCTTCATTTTTTCCAGCCATACTCAGGATCAGCCTCACTCACACAAGCACGGTAAAGAGGAGCAAAACCAAAGCATGGAGGTGGAAATCCGAGTTTTTACAGCTGACAGGCCACCTTATCTCAGGAAGGTCTACTGCAAGACCATAGGCAAATACTGGAAAAATGAGCAGCACACCTGCTAACAAGGATTTCCTGGACATTTAATGCAAGGGAAAGCTTCCAACCCATTCATTTTCCATGCCAGATGTGATCAAAATCACTGAACGATGGAGAAGTTCACTGTCTTATACAGGAGATGAAAGATTTGAACAGGAAATAAAAGAGAAATTAATTTTTGTGACATAAGCAGACATCAGATATAAGACTTTGAATATGACCAGAAAATATGCCTTACTTTCAAGCTTTTTGCCAGCCATAACCTTTTTTCAAATTGGAAATATTGTCTTGAGAAAGTACCTTAACTGATTGATTAAACCAGTAATACGGTCTCTAAGCAAACTGGCCAGTCACATCTCCTGTGGCATGCATGAGCTATAAGGAGCCCCTCAGGCACTGAAGAACTCCTACTGCAGGAACATGGTGACAAGGTTTCCTCCACATGTGCCTCCTTTTCTCTCTTGAGCTCTCTCACAAGGCAGAGAGGGAGCCCACTGGAGCTCCCTGCCTTCCCTGCTTTCAGCAGAGCCACAGAGCAGTCATATTGTACAGAGTCTCGTGTGAGTTCTGGCTCTGTGACATCTCAGACATTTCTCAGCCTTAGCAATAATCCAAACCTGGATGGAGCATAATGACATCCTTCCCCACATATGCATTCTGTGACACGCCTCTGACTTGCACTATATAACCCAGAGCACTCGCACTAAGATATATAACCCACTTTTGGGCTTTACTCTTATGCCTTCTCAGCTTTCAGATATGTGTCTGTTAGAGTAAACCACTTGCTTATCTAAAAACCCTGCTTTAGAAGCTCACAGTCAGGAAAGACACTGTTAGCTGTAGCCCTGCCTTGTGAAGCAAGAATTAACCTCTCTTCGGAGGAAATTATTTTTAGAATTTATTCCAGACATGTTTAGTCTGCTTCAAACATGTTTGCACTCTCCCTGTCTTCAAAAAACATGATGTAAATATTTATTGCAGATTCCTGATTGTAGGACTTTTTTCTGATTGCGAGACGTTAAATCATATCTTTACATCTTCTCATATTTAGGGAAGGGAATTAGTATAATTTCTTGACATATTTATCTCTTTCAGATGGAACTAGTTAGAAGTGCACTTATAAATCGTAGACATTTTCCATTAACTTAACTTATTACAATAATCATGTATGATATTACTCATATAAATCAAAAAAGAAACCAACGTTGACAGTTTCCATTTCTAAGAATATTATTTCTTTATTAATTAGTTTCATATAGTCATTGACTCTTTAATGAAGGTCCATGCATATTTTCAGAATGATTGGTAATGCACAAATCATGTTAATAACAAATAATCAGCACAAAATATCTTCCTGGGTTGGCCTACAGATGTGGAGTAGCACAGGGTCTGATCACATCCCAGCCATCTCAGTCTTCGAGCCCTGTTGTTATTAGAGAAGCTTTACACTGTTTTGAAAGCATGACATACTGAAATGGTGTATACCTACCCTCTGCAATGTGTACATGCACATATGCAAAGAGATTGGCCTATAGGCATGCAATGCCATAAAAAGTGGAATCCATGCATTTTGCATTATTGTAGGGAATCATAACCAAACTGATCAGAAATGTTCCTATGCAACAATTTTCTCTCCCCAGGAGATGCCAGTTCAGTGACATCAAAATATTTCACGGACTTCTTGCCCAGTTTCTCCTCACCCACCTACCTTCTTCCTAGTAACTTGGAAGGTTCTCAGAAGGCAAAATTCAGCTGGCAAACCAGAGCAACTTGAAAAGCTGCAAGCCCTCAAAAAGCTGAGTTCTGATCACAAGGTTTTTGTATGAGGTCCTCAGAAATTTATCATTTATAAAGTGAGGAGGCCAGTCTTCACAAGTTCCTTAGGATTCCATAACTTTGGGAGATAGATGCTTTTCTGCCAAGGCAAGGATGTTGGGAACTTCACAAATGTTTCACAAAACAAAATATTATTTTATTTTAAGGACTGATAAACTTATTGCTCTTACTTTGCTCTTACTGTTATTTTCTTTCATCTTTCAAATGGCATACAGAGTTGCAGGGACTGTCCTTTTTAGTTTATCATAAGCTCCATCCAAATATTCTTTATACACTCATATTGGTGGATTTTGGATCTAACCAGTAACCTGTTAATATTGTAGTTCTGTATTGATCAACCATGACACATATGGAATATGTTACAACTAATAATTTATATACAAATAATATGCAGTGCATTGACGTGATACCATTATGGGATGTGCATGAAAAGCCCATGATCTAGCGGATATGAGACTAAAGCATTATTAGTTGACTCATACTTTCTTCCCTTCTCTTCAGTCAATATTCTAGGTGATCCTCAGCAGATCACTTCCTAGAGCCCTATTTGCCCCCCACTGTATTTTGTCTGTCTTTTGTATCAAGAGAAGTACTGTCTCCTGTTCCATGTGCGTGCCATGACTGACACAGGGGTTTCTGGGGCTCTGTTAGTAAAAGGTGTGAAACAGAGTTTTCTTTGTTTCTTTTCAGAAATTTGCTGTAGTATTCATGAGTGAGAATACTTCAAGACCTCCCACTGACTTTGCAGTAGTTAAACCTTTGAATAAGAACACCCGTAGCCTCTAGAATAGCACTGTGATATCTGTAACCAGTGCATAGTTGGAAAATAAATAGGTTACTTTATATTTCTTGAAAGGAGTCAGAAAGATAACTCTAGTGGTAGAAGTCTCCTGTATGAAATCTTTATGTCAGCTAAAGCCCAGTCAGCTCCAGCAGACACTACCCCACAAACATTTCCCAGGCCCGACCTTGGTGGAGCCAGGGTAATTATCTCCACATTGGCTCCCTTCGTGTGCTCTGCTGCCACTGCCAACAAGGGGAGCAGTTACTACAAGATGTTATGGTGGTTTCTGCAGCACAGACACTTGTCTGCTAGAAACAAGCAGTACACTATTGACACGGAGGGAAATGCCAAATTGCCCCAAATTGCCGTTCACAGCCACACCCTGAGTAAGCACAGGTTTGTATTCAGAGCCTTTTAGATACAGCACTGCTTGCTGCATGAAATACATTCTTTATTTAGTTCCTCCATGCTCAATAATGGCTTATTATGGATCAAATATTTCCCTTGCTTCATAAGAATTAAACATTAAGAAATCATGGCTTCTGCTGCTGCTGCTACTAAAAAAAGGGATTTAATGTAACGTAAAAGTAGTATTTTTCACAAGCATATGTAATTGCTGGTTAGAGGCAGCTTCTGATTAGTATTCCATTCCGTTTTTGGGAGTGTCATTAACCTACTATATAATTTGCTTTGTTCATTCAGCTCAATCATTCAGTTTACTGTCTTGTGGAATTTAGTCATTTAACATTTTCCTGAGAAATGTAATTAAAAAAAAAGACAACTGACAAGGCACGAGAAAATTTAGAAATGTACTATGAGAAAATAAAAGAGAAGACGTATCCCTATTGTCAACTAATCAATTCTACAGAGTAATCCACTATTCTTACTACACTTCCAAATGAGGTAGGAAGAGATGAAATAAATGAAACAATGAAACAGTGAACAGTGGCAAAAATACACTCTTCCAAAGACATGAATATAGATGGAGAACAATGTAACTGAGTTGATTCATCTATAATGAGTTTAGTTCTGCCTTTCTGATTCCACTGGAAATTAATACTTAAATTTTGGAAGTACCATCATTAAATAATGCTTTCTTATCCTTTATTTTGCACCTGTATTTAAAGGAGAAGACTTTGTAGGAAAAGATTATGCACTCACACTTCTCTGTTTCCACTGAGAATTTGCAAAGCATGAGCATAATCACTCGCATGTATTCAGAGTCATGGAACCACAAAATGGTTGAGGTTGGAAGAGTCCACCAGAGGTCATGTCCAACTCCCGTGCAGAAGCAGTGTCACCTAGAGCTGCCCCAGAACCACATTTAGACATCTTTTGAACTTCTCCACGGACAGAGACTCCACAACCTCTCTGGGCAGCTTGTTTAAATGCTCAGCAACTCTCAGAGAAAAAAAGTATTTCCTGATGTTTAGACAGAACATCTTGCCCCCATTGTCTCTTGTTCTGTCACCAGATTCCACTGAAAGGAGCCTGGCTCCATCTTCTTTACCCTTACCCTTTACATAGGAATCTCCCTTGAGCCTTCTCCAGGGTAAACAATTCCAGCCTTTCCTCCTAGAAGTGATGTTCCAATACCATAATCATCTCCATGGCCCTTTGCTGGACTATTTTTATTATGTCCCATATATATTTAAACTTATTATTTATTCATAAATGTGAGTCATTTATTGCAAACCTTCCTTATAATATATTTTTCAAAACATGATTAATGATTCACAATTTGCCCAAGCACTGTTCTAAACATTCTCTTCAGATCTATGTATTGGTCAGATGAGGAACAACTAAGCCCCTGACTGCAGACTGGTGCAGTTGGAGAAACCCAGACCCTCAAGAGAGGGAGACGAGGCACTGATGATCTCCAGCACTCTACTATAGGTTCACTCTCCTGTTAATGAAGCCAAGAATGGTGGGATGTGAGATAGGCTCAACTCACTACGCCAGAAGGTGTCCCAAGTATAGTTCTGTGCTTTAATTGCAGGTTTAAGACTAGACTCAATAATTTTCATCACATCCATCCTGTTTTTATCAGGTATATTCTTTGGACTAGATTTAGAGCATGCAGGACATTAAAGGGGAAATTTCTTTCCAGCAGTTATATGCTGCTCATCTCCCTTTCATGTATTGTCCAACCAATCAATGCCATGCCATCAATCTGTGCAGACAAGACGGCCAATGTCTACCCTGGAAGTGCTTCCACATTTTCAGACACGTGGGATTTACAAAGACTGATATGAACAGCCGGATCTTGAGACCATATCACACTTTAGGAAACCTGTGGGACTACTCGCCCCATGGGACTAGTTGAATACAGTGCAAACTTAGCCTTCGAGCCCAAGTTACAGTCAAAGTACAGTCAATTATGTCCATCCAAAGTATATCAGTCCTGAGAGCCCTGACCCTTCATCCCCCTCATGAAGTGTATTTAAAGTCAATGATTCTCATCTAATATATATCCACTAAGGGGCATGGAAATACTTTGGCCATCATCCCCCACAGCAACATCTGATATGACAAGAACTTCCGTTTCACACAGCTGTTCTGATCTCCGCCTTCCCTCATCTCTTTGGTCTCTATTCAGGACTGAATTTGCCCCTTTTTTCCCCCTTTGTTAGGCACTGGAACGTGCATGAGCAGATTCTCTAATAACATTGTAACATTGTCAGACACAGAAGAATATAAAATTTGGCCTGATCATACAGCAGAGGGAATAAAACAGTCAGATTTGTCTTAAGGATTTCAAGGAACTGTTTACAAACCCACTGACAGCAAACATCTTTCCTTTAAAATCAGTAAGCTCTGGATTAGGCATTGGATATTTAAGATTACTCATGGCACTTTAGTGTGGCTTTTGTGGTTTTTAAATAGATTGAGAAACTCTTAAGAACCTGTTAGCTTTTTTGATTCTTAGCTAAATAATCTAACACACTTAAGAGATGGCTTGATCCCTATTCATGCCAGATTAATCTGAATATTGGTGTCCTCTGAGTTGGACCAGGTGTTTCATGTCAAATGTGTCCTTATCAGCATGCACTGTCAAACTTACTTCCAATCTTCCTTTCAATTAGAGTGCAAGTCCACGGAGTGAAAGTCTACAAAATAGTAACAGATTTATCCACAAGGGCACATACCCGTCATGTTACAAGTCTTCCCATAATAAAGAAAGTTGCACCTAAGAATAGCCATTAATTTTTATAGGTGCCTGTAAGTAATTTCAGACTGCTGATATGGTGCTGCCTGCCAGTATTCCTGCAGCAGACACCAAGTCAGCACAAAGTCTAATAGAATCAGTAGTCAAATGCATCTGTAGGTATGTGTGAAACAGGGTAGGAGAGAAACATAGTGTTCGGCTTTTTGTTTTGTTGTTTGAGGTTTTTTTATACCAAACATATAAATTCTCTTTTCTGATTTTAAAGGATTTAGGGGTTGTTGCCTTTTTTTTTTTTTTAGACCTTTGCTTTCTCATCTCTAGAATAACAATTTTTTGACAATTTTAATACCTCTGTTTTTAATGCATGGCATAGTTCATTCTGCATGATTCAACTCAGTTATGCAAGGAATTTCATTAGTGCGATGTTTGATTTGCTCTAAATGATCACAGAGAATGTTGAAAATATACATGTAACTACTTCTAAAATTGGGTACTATACTAAAATTTATAACAAATAAAACATTTCTTTTTAGCAATATGAACCTATTTGATTATATAATAATTTTAAAAAACCCAAAACTGTAAGAAGAGTTTCTGGTAATCAATATTGATGACAAACCATATGGGTTTTATGCCACCTTAAACAAAACATCAATTGTATCCTTTGCTGAAAAACCAAAGAGGACAAAACATGCAATCCAGTTTATTTTACAGTTGGTAGCAAACACTGACTCAATGGCTCCATTCTCTTAACAGAGCAAACCGCACATCTAAAATTACCTTTACACTCACCAAGTATGTGAATGATAATCACAAAGAAGAGGTAGACTCTTTCAGAACATTAAGAGACATCTTTCAAAATCCATGCCTGAGAGAAAGCAGCAGAGAGAAGAAAACTGTGGACAATAGTAAACTACCACTAAATCAGGAAGAAAGAAGTCATAAATACCAAAGTGTCACAGGGGCTAAAAATCTAAATAATACCAATGTACAAAAGAGACATGGCCACTTGGTTTGTTAGTGGTTTTTGCACGATGTCTGGTCCTTTGGCTTGTCTGACAGCATCCTGTTATGTTCTCCTGACCTCATTTGTTCATAAATAAGGAGGTAGTAATTAGTTTAATACTTGGTACATGTTACTCACTACTGTTGCTCAGTTACTCACTCACAAGTTGCCCAGAGAGATTGTGGAACCGCCATCCCTGCAGATATTCAGAAGCTGTCTGACACAGACCTGGGCAACTGACTCTAGGTGACCCTACTTCAGCAGGGGGCTTGGACCAGATGACCTGCCAACCATTTTGTGACAGACGTTTGCTTGGTAAAACCAAAACTCTATAACATCACAAGTAACTGAAATGAAGCTTTCCCATTTGCTCCAAAAGGTACAGTTCCAGATTTCAGATGGTTTTACTAATTATTTGCTCTGTCAATGTCAGAATATATAAACAATCTCATAATGTGTCCTGTCATCTTCTTTAAGTTAATATAATGCTCAAGAAGATGCAGCTATGACAGTTCAAGGAAATCAAACCTTCTTTCCACATAAGGGTACATTGGAAACAGCCATGTGAGCTCATTAAGCAAGATGGATCACTTATTCTCAGAACTTGTTTGACTCGGTGTCTAAAAAGCAGAGCTTCTCTTGGGAGCATGGAGGAAATCATGGTATAAATCCTACTTCTGCCAAGGATGAGATTTGAGGGCTAAAAAATATGACATTCAGGAAATATTCTTTTTTTTCTGAGGAGACACATCTGAAACATGGCTTACTTGTCAAGTGTAGCTATGATAAGATTCTGGTCACACAGGAGCTCTTTTTCTGAAAAAACCCTACCAATTATATCAGAGTTGAAAAACTCTGCAGTGATATCACCTTGAACACTTCTCTTACAGCCTAGAAGTAAAAGTCACTGTGGTCTTTTACTGACACAGTGAAACATCTCTGTCTTGCAGGTCACAGCTTGAGTTTCTCAGTCTGAATGTAAACAAACACCAAAATGACTCCAGAATTTTCTTACCTTGCACTTCACAGTAAGATCTGAGCAATGTATTGCAGGACAGTGTTCTCCTTCTGTTCATTAATAAATATGTTCTTCTGCCATTAAAATCAATACAAGCTGTAATTAATTTCAGTTGTGTAGCACATTTCTTGGTGATGCTGTTTGCACATTTAATGATCTCTCTGCATATTTCTCTCCTTCCATCTTCATCTGATTATTCTGTCTGGCTTGGTAAAGATCTCAGTACAAACTGTATTTCTGGCAACCACAAGTTTTCTGTCTCCGTTTTTAAGAATTAAGGCACCAAACCACAAAGACAAACATCATAACAAATCATACAAGGTGCAAGCAAGGTAGGTGGCATCTGCCGTCTCCATGGGAGCTGTCCACTGAGAATCCATGTGCACCAGCCAGGGGTCATGTGAATGGTTTGTTAGATGCACCAGATAACACAGAACAGAGAAAAAATTAATAACACTTTGAAATGTTTTCTCTACCATTTCCGCAAGTCTTCTTCCAAAGAGTTTTCTGACAAAGTACTGCTCAAAACAGTGATTGTTCTTATGCAGTCAGTACTATAAATTTCCTCTTTCCATTTCCAATACACTTCTGCTCTTATGTATGATAAATCTGCCTTATTTAAAGTACTAAAGGAAAAGAAGAAACAAACAGATGCATCTAATCAAAACCAGTAACTGTTCCAGAGGTGAAGCATAATCAGTGGCTGTGGAGTATGTGACATAGATATATATACATCAAGTATTAGACCACGTAAAGAGACTTTCTGGATATATCATGTCACGTTGAATGCATGTTCCATACTTGATTTTGTTCTGTCATCCTCCCTGAACAAAAATGGAAGGGGAGTCAAAGCAGGACTCTGTCATTACAATAGTCTTGTTAAAACCTCCTTGGGGTTTTTTTGTTCCCACACCAATTTGCATGGGAATAGGGCTTATTTCTTTGTGGGAATGGGCCCTTTTCCCTCCAACTGCCGCTCTGGATCCACACAAGCTCTTCACTATACCAATCTGTCAAGACTTACCCAATGCCAAACTATCCAGAAAGATGTAATATACAAAACCTAGCCAGTTTTGCTGAAAGGCATATTAATTTTTCTGCTCCAAACCTGGTTGGTAGGATAAAAAATTATATATGTCTCACACAAGAAATTATATATACCTCAATTAGATGCCTGCAGAACAAGGATCATCAGCCTACAGAAAAGTCAGACTCTCTTCTCTAGGAGATGTCTACAGAGACTAAGAATGGGAAGAAAGAGGTTTTCTAAGGGCTGTTGAAGTCAGTTTTGCACATGAAAGATTAACATGCGGATCTGGGAGACATGCTATCCTAGTGGCATTACATTTCCTGTGTTAGGAAAATCTTTTCAGTTAGGTTTTTTAAGCATTTCTCAAGGTGATTTGAAACAAGAGAAAAGCCCAAGATGGTACAGAAAACACTCCCACCAATTCAGTAATATCAGCAGGGTGATCAGATAGAAACTTACGTTTTGTATTGTATTGTGCTGCATTGTATTATAGCATTTCATACTGCAGCAGATTGCACTGCATCACCTTCAGTTGTATTGTATCTATTTTTGCTTTTTAAGAACAATCAGCTCGAAAAGTTGTGGGAACCCTTTTAGAACATTCCATGGGCTTCTGTGCAATAAGAGATGTCACAGTAATGACCACCTCTCACATTAAACCCACTGGGAATAAAACATTATTCCCATCTATTACCCCTCTTGTTTATAATTAATAGAAATTGAGAAATAAAACCTATGGATATTATTATTGTTTTTTACTTAAGGTCTGATTCTTCAAGTACTGAAATTAATGGCAAAACTTCCCCAATTACAGTCAGTGGAGGATTGACTAGCACTGCAGTAGCTAGATTCATTTCAGTAGCTAGTTCCACTTAGACAGAAGATTTGTAATTCCTGCAATCATCTTTTTGCAAAGACAAGGTGCTCATATGACCAAGGAAGAGTAAGTATCACCACAGGGTGAAAAGAATCCCATAACCCAAAAAATATCCTAGCAATCATTCTACAAAGCAATAATTATGCAAAGTTCAGGGAGTTAGTATTGTACAGTGTCTAATTCATTGCCAGAGTACAGAAAATTATATTTATGCTCAGGTTGTGTTTTAAATACAGCAGGATTTGTTTATAATCACGTCACAGACAGTCTCGCATTCAAGTCTGTTCATTAGTTCCAGCCGTGCATATGGGTAGCCAGCTTGGAAAAAATAATTGTCATCTACAGATTATTTCAGACTTGTGTTTAAGTAAAGACTGTTTATACCAAATATACAGGGTCTGAATGCAAACTACAACCTGTGCTTAAGGCACTAGGCCCACTGGCAGTTTCACCATGAACATGTACAAGCTGATTATTGTGTGAATTTGGAGACAGTGGAATGAGGTATGTTGCCGTGCTGCTCCTGGATGGAACTTCTGACAGAAGTTCTCATAGATCATCGCCTATTACAAATGTCAACAAATTCTCCTCTGATTTATCTAAGGTTCAATTTTTTTTTTCATTGTTATCTCCAACTTGCTAACTAAGGCTAACTAATCTAACTTAGCTGTCTGTACAAGGAAAGTAAATACACAGAAACCTTTCTCTGGCACTGAAAGCAGCTGGCAGATCCTGGCCAAGAGGTCAAGAAGCTCTCCCAGCCCCCATGAGAAGATGGCTGCATGAAAACTGCCTGCTGCCAACAGTCTGACTGGCCCATGAACATTTCTGTCCTGTGCCCAGGAATTGCTTAGGGAAATACTATTTAGCTCAAGCCAAAAACCATGATGGGGACTGTACTAGAAATTTAATGATGTAGAAAATATGAGTTCTAGAGCCTGGGAAAATTACCTGAGACTGTTTCATTTACTAGTGTGGCTGTAGCCCCAGAGCTAGGGGCTTCCTCCAGCCTTTTGCCTCCACAGAAGAGCCAGGTGAGATCCTTGATATTCTGCACTTTAAGAAAACATTGACCTGTATGGCACTCCAATTAAATTTAAACATCTGCTGCAGCATCTATTGTTAAGAAATTAAGGAATGAAATTTCTTTTCTGTCTTTACTGAACTGCCAAAACATAGTTGCTTATGGAGTTAGTTTAAAGTGACTGGTACTTTTCTCAGTGCTTCTGGATGACTTTTCAGAGGCACCTACTACCCTCCATTATGTCTCCAGGGAGAAGGAGGGTGACATTCCTTCTCCGCAT
>NW_008246057.1:8107408-8131463 GCF_000691975.1 Corvus brachyrhynchos | reverse complement strand
AGAACCACGTATTACTTCTGAAACAGCAACACCACAGCTGCAAGGTACTTTGCCTAAGGACAGCAAATGCTGATCAGAGTCAGCAATATTACATAAACTGATTTGGAAGACTTGTAGCCCAACATATCACTCCACAGCGCTTATCAAAATGTGCTAGCCTGCCAGTACTGCAAATTCTGCCCTTCCAAAAGGTACAGCAGAGATCCTTCCCAGGACTGCTTTGGGATTAGTCTGTTCAGTCTTCTGAGAGTTCCTCACAGTACACATCCTTCCTGCAACCTGTTACTAGAAGGAAGAGTTTAGTTTTCAATTACTTACAATGGTGTAAACATGAGTCACACACAGAGCCAAAATAAATGTCACTCACAGTCCTTGCTCAGAGTTACATTCCCTGCAAAACGCCTCATGCTGTCAAATGATAAACCCATGTTAAATGCATTGCACCTGATAATGCAAGCTTTCAAACAGTTTTCTAACTAATTTTGACTTTAAATGACTACAGAAAATAAACTTTGAAATAATTACATTTTTTTGCAGCCCAGACTAGTGCCTAATTATATTCCAAGGAAGTAGTAAACTCTTCTATCACTGATGAATGGTTGGCAACATCGTTTATTTTAATGGATATATATTACTTTGAACTAAGTCTTTGCCATCTGTTCTGCTCCATAATTAGGAATGTAAAAAGAACATATTTCACAATGACATCACTAAAATGTATAATGTATGTGTCTTTAATGCATATGTATGCTCTCTGTACAATATAATATGCATCTGTGGTGTTTTCACCGTGTTTCAGAAATAAATCACGATGGACAGAAGCTGCTTCGTCATTATATAGTAATTTTCTTGACTGTCAACTTTGTTCACAAAATTCAGGACATTACAGTAGAAAGATTCTACTGTAAAAGTACTTTAAGCAAGGTAAAAGTACGTGTGTAAAAAATGGGACTACATCCAATAGAATCATTTTAATTTCAGTGTGTTTAAAAAATAAGCTTATGAAGATGTAACTACATTTCTGTAACCATATGTTTCCTGCTGTTTAATGGACAGGTCTGAGATTTTACTCTAATCTCTAGGGATTTATATTAATAGAGAAACTCAAATAATAACTTATGTAGCATTAGTACACCTTAATGCAAATAAGAAATCCTGGGGCAAAAAACATGTTTGATTCACTTATATTCCTTATATAAGTAGTATTTTCATACTACTCTGCCCAGAAGAAAAAGAAGAAAAGAAGAGAGAAAGAGAGAGAGAGAGAGAAAGAAAGAATGACAAAGAAACAAAGAAACAAACAAAGAATAATTATCAATTTTTAAATTTTATTTGCCTTTATGTATTATGACTCGTTTCTCTTTTCGCTTACGTGGTTATTGATGGAGTTACTCTTCACCCTCAGCAGAGGATAATCAAACATGGATTCCACATTCAGCAAAAGTGCCCTCAACTTAACAGTATCAGGGAAGTCCTTATGCTCAGCTGGAATTTGGAAACTAACAGTTAATTTGTTACAAGTTTTCAGTAACAACACATTTAAAAAAGACAGTATTAATTAGACTGAAGTCCTACAGAGATATATATAAAGTTTTCTGCAAAAGCTATGGAAATAATCTTTGAACCATATGCCATCTTCCTAGAGCCATCATGTCCTGAGCCTTACGAAGCCAAGTTAAAAGCTCTTCTTCGTCCCACAAACCCTGAGTGTAATGGCATCATATGTAAAGCATCTTCACAGTCCTCTGATACTCACACTTCCATAAGTACTTCCATAGAAGGATACCATGATTTCAATATCAAGTAGAATATTTCAGGTATCAAGTTTTTACCTAGCTCAGGACAGCATATGGGAAGTATATACATCACACAAGAACCATGATACTGTGGTCATTCCATGAATCTTTCACACTAAGGATAAACAGTGGAATGAGTCATGCTTTCCACTTCTGCACACTGTGTGTTATCTGAATATTGAAAAGTACCTTGTTTAGATTGTACTGGAGATTTTGGATAATTCTGAGAGGAATTCTGTCTTACTGTCCCAGCTTGCATGCCATTAGTGGAAAGGTTTGTACTGCAAGAGATTCATCATGATAATAAGCCAGGCTCTGGGAATCACAAGGCTTGAGATTGTTATCACAAGGCTTGAGATTGTTATCACAGGCTGAATATGACAGTTTCCATATCTTCCTGGTGCCTCTGGATCCCTGTGTGGGTAACCAACAGCCCTGTGATTATGTATGGTAAAGTATTGTTCTAAGGTAGTCAAATTGACTGAAATATGAAGCAATAAATATCCAAAGAGAAAACCCCTCAATTTCTGCTACAGAATGGGAAAAATGAGGGAAAACCAAAAAATCTACCCACAATCCATGTTTCATGCTCAGGAAACAATTCGAAAGCCGTAAAATACTGCTGCTGCTCTGAGCAGACTTCAGCAATTATTGTCAGTGTATCCAAGAGTACTATCAACAAGCTTGGGGACACATGGATAGTTTGTCTATTTAAAATGGATTTAGGATGCAGAAGAATTTTCACAAGTGGTAGATTATTACCCTGGAGGTCTCAAATATCTGGTAGGTCATTGTTTAATCTTTCTTAAATAGTGCACCTGCAATGCATATTACCTCTCCAGGTGTTGTGCTCTGACATTTTATAAACAGGCCAACTGACTCAGTACTACTCCTTCATGTTTTCCCCCCCAGTGATATAAAAGCAAGTATCTCTTACAACCTGTTACATGGCAAGGATGAAAGAGTGGTGTTCGAAAACAAACAGAACAAAGGGTGAGGCCAGGCAGCATCATGCACAGAATAACTGTCTGGAGGTCAAGAGATCCAGATTCCCTATTTAGTCTCTGTCATTGGATTCAAACTGTTGATCTCAAGGAATCCACTCGCTCCTTATCTTTTGTCTCTATTTCTTGCTTTCAGATTAGGGAGTGAATTATATCTCATTTGGCAAAGGTGACAGCTGAAAACTGGAAAGGCCCTTTCTTCACACCATGTATTGACTCATTCTGCTATTAGAAGTGAAGACCCATAAGGTGGCCCCATGGGGTTCCAAGACAACTGCATTTTTAAGGTCACTTGGTGTGTGATTTTCTATATACCTTAGTCTCCTAGGATTAATCTCCTCCTTTTTTCCACTGTTAAAACCAAAACATTAAATTCCTATGTTTAGCAGCATTAAGACTTGGGATGATTTTGACAAGTATTTGCCAATAACTTTAAAATAATAGCTATGAGTTTCCCAAAAGTTCAAAACTGCTGTTTGCACCTTTCAGAAGGTCTCAGTGATGAACAAACAGTATCTTTGGCAGAGGAAGCAGCTCATCTTGCTGACAACATTTATGTATCAGGGATGGATTTGGGCAAGAGGGTCTCTCAGCTTGTAACTGATGCTCAGCTGTCTCTGAAATCACCCGTTCTCAACTTACATTCTTCTAGAATTTTTGAGGTTTCCAATCTGTTGAGCAATTAGCATTGGCCACAGGAGGAATAATCTAACACTTCTCAGACTTAGATAAGAGCAACTTTTGTTCCAGTTACTTTTCTTGACACTGCCAAAGATGTCGATCAGAGGCTGTATTATTTTCATCACTTTATTTAATGTTGTTCTAGCTACAGGAGTTGTACACAAGGTAGACTCTACAGACTACAGAACCTGGTAGACCCTGTGTTATATTGCCATAGACTCTACTGTAAATGTGCTATTCTGACACAGCAATAATATTAACTGAGAGTTGCAATGTGTGCTGTTCACAAAGTGTTTAATACCTATTACAGCTCACCTCTTTAGACTGAGACTGAAAAAATTATCTGCTCTCATTTGCAACCATATTACATTTTTCAAGACTGTTCTGCTTCTTTCTGTGACATTTCCTACAGAGCGCTATCAATGGACACAATTTTTAAACGGAAAAAAATATGCAGTTATTTATCAATTCATAGAAATATTGTTGCTAAGAGATTATTGTAAATCACATGCACTTCACGCACATCCCAGAGGGGGACTCTGACAAGGTTCCAGGGCTGTAGCTGAAATACAGAACTCTAATTAAGAAAATGTTCAAGCTCTGAATATTCCAGAGGTGATTTTGTTTTCTTTAAGCCGCCATCTTACAAGAAAAATGTTGATTAAAATGGGAAACATTTAATTTCAGAAAGTTTCTTTAAGAAGAAAATCCTACTTCACTTGTTCAGAATTCTGCTCAGAGTTCTCAGCTCCAGATCACTCACTGAACTTGTTCATAATTCTGAGCTCCAGATCATTCTTTCTGCTGTCAGTCAATATTTAATCTTGGAGACTGATTACAGAATACAGTAGTGAAAACTCTAATGTGAAGTGGCTAGACTTGTCAATACAGCCCTTTAAAACCTCCTTCCCATTTCTCTTTTAAAATTTGTCTAACAATACTCTTAATTTTTCTAACAACAAAAGTCATATTAAAACTCTGGTGGAGAACACAGTCATATAGCTTGATACACTGTCAAGCCTTATTCTTTGGTATGTGTTTATTTTACATACATAAAAGACTAATAAAATAATTAAAGAGTAGACATAAAATATTTTTATTAAGGTCTTTAACATAAAAAATCATGTTAAATCTTGTTTTAATTATTTTAGTATTGCTCTCTAAACTGACTATCCTATCACCTTCTGGGAGATTACTGACTTTGGAAAAGACTTAGAAGAAGAAATAAATAAAAGTCACTGAATAAATCCAGAAAACAAACAAACAAACAAAAAAGTCAAGCTTCTTATATTAAGTGTCTACAACCATAGGTTTTACCAAAATGGTGGGATGGTGTCTTGGAGCAGGCAAACACTCTTTTCTATTCATTTTTTTTGAACAGGACAGTCTTTGGTGGAGAGGTGAGATAGATATCTGGGGAAAACAATTTAAACCATTACAACAGGATTCAACAACACCTGGTTGATCCAAGAAAGGTACAAACATGAGGAGAAGAAGGTGTGCACAGCTGAGATACTGTTCTGAGCAGAAGAACAACCACTGTAGACATGGTTATACCATTTAAAGAGAAATCTTCAGTATGCTCAGGAATAGTAAAGTAACACTTCACTAACCTTTAATCATCACATATGGATTACAACAGCATGCAGCACAGGGAAAAGAAACCAAAACTGAACTGACTTTGCTATACAGTCAAGTGAGCTTAGACATTGCTAGTCCAGTCTCTGGCAAAAGGACTCCAGTAATCCCTTTCAGTGTGGCTATTGCAGTGCCTTCTTTCCAAGTACATGCACAATGCTGTGCTACAGACACACACATACCTGCAAAATATTTCAAATATACAGGATTTTTGTCAAGACCTCTGGTCGCTATTTTGACTTATCTGAAGGCATGTGTATGTTTTAGAAAAAGTCACTTATTAACAACAGGGTGATTTAAGGACAGGCTATAGTTTGAAAGTGCCCTTGCACCTGCAGATTGAAGTCTGACTCTTAATCTTAATTGATAATATTTTGATAGGTTAAGAGCATATACCAGAGTGTGTGTGCATGTACTCATGTGATTTTTAGAACATGAACACAAATCTTCCTGCATAGCTAGAAGTTAAACTGTCTAGTACTAGTCCAAATTCTGTCATTGTTTTAAACTACAGACTAGTTTCCAGTTAGACTACATTCACTATTTGTGCAAAACAATGCCATAGTAATGACATAACCTGAATGTTAAAAAATCAGTTTTAAAACCCAAGACATAAACAGGAATATTATCTGACTTAGAGGGTATAATAGTGGGGGTATTCCAGTTTTATGTGCACTCATCTGTGTAACAAATATTACTTCTGCAGTTGAACAACTGCCAAAAATAGGTAAGAAATTCTCCTACTCCAGATAAGGCTTTAATATGATTTTTTTAGTTTCTCCATCAAACTGTAGAACATTTTCTCACTCACAGAATTCCAAAGAGATTGTGATCATTTTTCAATATTTTCAGGTGGTTTTTTCAACAAAAAGGAAAATATCCTAAGCTATATATTGATACTTAGCAATAGCTTTGACTAGAAGCAGAGAATGCAAGAGTGCTCTGTGTTCTACAGCCTTCAAAATCTATTATCAAAAGACAGTATTTGGACCACCAAGGGCAGTTTTTTGTTATATAATATTATATAAACTTTTTCTTAAAGTCACCAAGCTCAACTTAACAGTAGGGGCTTTTTGGCCACCCAGAAGCCTGTCCCAGAGCACCATTTCTTTTCTGAAAACGTCTTTCAGATTCAAAGTCTAAATTGATTTATGACTTTTACCTTGGGCCATGACCATCCTTTTCCCTTTTCCGTGCACCAGTAATTAGCTCTTTGATACAAGAAACGTTCCAGCCTCCCTTAGATCTTCTTTGGCTAGCCTACATTTGACATGCTCTTGGGGTTTTTCTTACAGTACCTCTTTATTTCTTCACTTACCCAATAGGCTTTGTTTGAGCCTTGCTGAAGGAATGACTGCAGCATGAAGTCATTCTATGATAGACACTGAGAGAAGCAGAAATGCTATATAAATATTTTCAACCAGAGCTCACATTTCCAGGAAAACAAAGTCAATCCATTGCAATCATCTGAAAAGAAAAAAAAAACCAAAAACAAACAACCCACAACAACAACAAAAAAATACCCAAAACAATACAAACAAGTTCTCATTTTCTGGTACCCCTAAAAGTAGTTCAGCAGTTTCCATGAGGCAACTCAATTTCTGCTCTTGATTGGGAAGAATCAGCAAAAGTGAGAGGCCAGTACTTCCATTAGATTTCATGTTCTTTCACTTTCTTTTCAAAAAAACTCCACTCTTTAAAATTTCCTGTTTCAAGATGACATTACAATGCCTTCTGAGGTTTAGCAAGCTTTTAACACTTATCTAATACAAAAGTATTGCTAATCTAAAGGAACATTTTCTTTCAAAAGCATTGATGAAGAATATACAATCTCCCTTTCCAGTCCATTTCGCCAGGGTGGGACTGCTTTTGCCTTATTCTAGCTGTATAAAGGTTGAAGTGTTGGTCTAAGGTAGTTGGGTAACCAGACTGCTCCTACAGTCAGTGCAGAGATACACATCTTAACAGGGCAGTTCAGTAGGTGTATAAAATATGTGCCCTAGGCTTTCCCTAGACTTAATGCAAAAAAGACAGACACATTCAAAGATCTACCACGGATGAGGTGAATCTCATTTTCTTTCTTCCACCACCTTCCACAACATACAGGAAACTGGACCGGATCACGATCAGAACAGTGTACATTAGCAGTTGATCCAAAATAGCAACCAGAGAAGCATGAGTGTAACTCCAGCACAATTCAGATCATCATTTAGCCCCCGGTGTTGAGTAACTCCCATACTTTCAAAATGAAACAGTTTGCAAACCACCGAAACTGCAAGCCAAAACTTGCTAGGTTGGCTTGTCATCAGAAGAGTTGTTGTGGGAAAGTGCTTAGTGAATATAAATCTGCCAATCTATCCTTTTACTCTTAGTAAATCACTTCTCTGTCGGTGGCCCTAATATTAATTCTGGTACAGTAATGTAAATGAAGAGGATATTCCTGAATGAAGAATTGAATTCAACTAAAGGCCTTCAATTTTTCTCCAGTTATAGTGACAGATGCCTGTTTCCATTATAAATCTGTAATTCTTGCAAAAGTAATTTTCTTCATAGAGAAATCCTTCTATGGCAGGGTAGTAAACAGTGCAGAAATGCTGCACACACAGCATAGTTTGCATATTTAGTTCATTATAATTGCCCCAAGGTCTTTTGGACAATTCTTCTCCTATATCTCAGCACTATTCAGACTGTTCTCGTTGCTTCAACATCTGAGTTCTCCAACACTCCACATCTATTTGTTGTATACCCTAGAGTCAGCTTAAAATGCACAAAGATTTCATCAAAGTTGGCTTTTATTTCTAAGTTCTATTTTATATAAAGCATTACCTCCTTTTTTAAAAATTATATATATATTTGTGCCTTGAGGGATTTTTTTGTAAGCATTGGTACTAATGAATAATCCCTGTAATTAGAAAATATGTCTTAATTTTTGGCAAATTACTAAATTCCCCACTCTTCTTTCTCCATTAAAAGATGAACTGTTTAGAAATGAAACATTATTTACCAACATAATTAAACTTTGTATAGTGATCTCAATTAGTATATTTTACAAACAGAAAATAGCTTTGGCTCTTCTTTGATTGGCCAGCTAGAATTCATTAAGATAACTGGCATTCACTAATGGTAAAATTTACAACACAGCAATAACCTACCAAATCTACCATAATACTATGCCAAAAATAGGGGGAAAAAAATCTATTCAATTTATAAGATAAATATACTCAAACCACTATTCATTAGACAAACTTTCCAAATTACCAACTATTTCAGGTAATCTTGCAGGCCCATCCCAATGTTAAATCTGAGAAAATTTTGCTTCCGACAATTCACCAGATGCAAAGTGGTAGCAGTTTACACAATAAATCAACCTGCTTCAAACATGCAGCACACAGGCATGGTATAGAAGAGATTTAAATGAGAAGGTAGTATTATAAAACTATCTCTTTATGAGTCAGTTTGAGGACTTTCATTCTTCCAGATGACAATAATGGAAAAATATGGTTTTCTATTCTAAAATTCCCTTACATTTTGTGGAGTTGAAGGACCTCACTTGATGCAAGAACATAATGAAACCAGGAGGGTTCTGATTCTGATTTAAAGATCATTTGAGTGACTAAAAAGGGGAGGAGAGACAAAGGCAAACATAATTTCAAAGCATCTACTATAGAATTATAAAATATCAGGTAATTCAGATTAAATGAAGACTAAAGGAAAGAAACTTAACTTGGTTAAAACTGGAGCTAGATAGACCTAGAAAAAGAATAAGCTGTAGTTTCTATTGATACAGGCCCAAAATGCCCCTTTTACATATTGTGTTCTGAGAGGAAAATATCATTAAAATGAGAAAAAGAAGATGATAAGGACAGAAACTTCCTACACCCAGTAGTTTGCTGAGAAGGTGCTGAGGTGGAAAGTCTTTTCAAGCATCAATACATATAGAAAGGGACACCTTGTTTACAGTAAAAAAAAATTCAACAAAACCCCCATTCTGAAAAATACCAAAGGAAGAAGGACAAGGTAGAAGAGGGGACAGTTCACAAACCCTGTGAAACCAAAAGTACAGTTCACAAGGTTCACAAAACCTCAAAATAACACAAGGTTTGCCCATCCCTTACCATTAGTCATCTACAAGAATCATTCCTCCCCGACCTCTGATGAATCCGCTCCCTTGCAGTTGTTCCTTCTGCTTCTGGTTATGGTACTCTGTGTTAGGGTGCTACACACACTGACTTTGAGGAATCCTTGTTCTGAGAGTGAACCTACATCTAGCAAAAAGAACAGAAAAAAGGCTTTATTGAGTAGACATAGAAAAGTTTATAACTGAGGAGACAGGCAACGTTCTCTGTGTGTTACATTGGAACACAGCAAAATCCTGCAATAAATTAATTTTTAGCAGCCACCATTGAAACATGGAACTTCGTCCTCCAAAAACATAAGAAATCTATTTCAGTAGCAGGAAACATACTGACAGCTTTCCCAAGGAAACTGACAATTTACCTTCATTTTCATCTACCCCACTCTGTCCCTTCCCTGCTTTTTGGGACTTGAGGAAATCGAGAAATGCTAATAAGAGGTCCAAGCACAACAAATTTGTATGGGCTCATGACCCACTTTCATATGCAGAAGTAGTTAACAGGGTTGATTTTCCTTTTCGACCATAATTTTCA
This sequence comes from Corvus brachyrhynchos, assembly GCF_000691975.1. Taxonomy (NCBI): domain Eukaryota; kingdom Metazoa; phylum Chordata; class Aves; order Passeriformes; family Corvidae; genus Corvus; species Corvus brachyrhynchos. The sequence continues at coordinate 8,121,677 of NW_008246057.1, read as the reverse complement.
TGAACTGACCTCTGTCTGCAGCTACTACACTAAAGACAGTAGAGTTGCATCACCCTGCAGGGACTACAGGGATAGAAGGAAGGAGATTGCTTCCTGGAGCTCTACATTTGCATTGGAGATGTGAGGTGTGACTTGTGTCACCCTTAATATAAAGCACTATCTCCTTCCAGCATGAGCAACCACTTCTGGTAGCTCCTCTGTGGGGGAGATGAAGGTGTGCTTACACTTACTGTCAGCATATTTTAAATACTTTCAGGAGATCAAACCCATACATTCTTAAATACAGCAGATGCAATCCTGGACACACACACAGGCCAACAACACAGTTCAGAATGGAGTGAAAGGGACAATTTATTTCCAATTAAAAAAGGAATAGAATAGAATTTTCTTTCAACATCACATTTCCTTCCAAAGAGACAGATTTTTTCAGTCAAGATACAATGCTTACAATTTACCCTCCAAAGCCTTGCTCCCAAAGGTTTAGAAAGCAGCTTGATGCCAGAATTCAATAGCATGAACATAGAAACTCTCTTAAGCTGCCTTGTATCCTTGCTGGGTAATAATGGGTGAGGGTGGAGTCACATACCATTTGAACAACAAAGCAAACTGTAAGGTATGGTAAATAAATGCCTGAAAGAAAACACCCTGGCCCCACCTTTGTCTGATTCAAATGAAAAAATACCAGTTTCACCCAAACCACAAAGGCATACATACACACAAACACTGCAATTCTAAGTTCCATGATTCGATGACTGAAGCATTTTGAACAGGTGAATTAATGCATCATTGAAAACACTGCCCTGTAAATGAGAACTCACAATATTCATAAAATGCATTTCTTTAATGCTTTTATTTTTAAAATTCTAAAAGTTTCAAAAATAAGTTTCAGAATTTACCATCTCTATTTGTTCTTAAAATCCTATGTAAACATTTTGTAGTGCTTTTACTGTAGCTTGCTACAGTGCTGGCTGCTTCCCTTTGATACAGTGTCTTCCTCAGTTCGTGCCTTACCCTACTAATAGATTCTTTTTTTCTTTGATCTTTCTCTATCAATGAAGAGCATCTACCCTACCTCTTCCTTGTATTCCCTGCTTTCATTGTCTTTCCTTTCTTTCTTGCATGTTTATGTATCCTCTGTAAGTGGAAAGGCCAAATACTTTTCTTCACACTTTCACAGCTCTCTTCAACTTCCCCCTCTTCTTGACTGCACATGGCCAGAAAACCAAAAAGCATCTCCCTACTGAATGACAAGCTGCAAAGTCAGAGAGTAGCTGCTATCTTCCTGGAGCCATATAGAAATAAACTATAAGAACAGCAATAACAGGTAAAACCAAAGATCTCTTTAGCCTAGTATTCAATTCCCAACAGTGATGATTAGCAGGTGCCTAGGGGAGAGCACACAAACAGGGCAAGCATAGAATATATAAGTTCTGTACATTCTCACAGCCTCCAGTAACCTGTGATTCAGAGATATGATCATGTCTTCTATCTCCAAAGAGGCCAAAGAAGCCTAGGGAGACGAAGAATGAAATATGACTCAGAGAACATGCTGTTAAGTGAAGCACAACTAACTTAAAAGCAGGAAAGAAAATGTATCTAGAAATTAATCAAAATATTAAAAGTTGCTCTAAATAAGTTTACTTCAGGTACAGGATGCACTCTAGCCACAGAAGATATAGCAGTCTGGACTCTGTAGTGTAGTTGTGAAGAGCTACATGCTGCCATTTCCAGATATAAGCCTAAAAGAAGTCCCTGACCCACTTTGGTCACGATAAGTAAGTTGCCTTAAAGGATTTAAAATAGCAGGTCTTGCTAACACTTTTGCCTGAAGTATGTTAGGGAATACTCACAGATCTACTGTCTAGTTGCATTCGGAAGAGAATGTAGGTTCTTCAACCGGCGTTGGCAGGCATGACTGGTGCTATCAATCCACAGCATTACAGAGCCAGGAAGGAGAACAGATATATACCCCGTGGCAGGCAACAGTGCAATGGTTCCCAGTTTTCCGTCATCACACTGCCACTGGAGATTGCTACACCTACAGTTTTGCAAAATGGCATGCTGTAGCAATGGACAGTCAGTGCCCTGCTGGTAAAGAGAAAATTCATTTGCTTTATGAAATGTGAGTTTCATTAGCAGAACAGCATCAAGGCTTTTCCATGACAGCACTCCTTTACCAATTCTGCTCTAAACTGGACAAAGTTCTTCCTAGCTTTCTTCAAGCAACATCAGCCTTCACATTGCTAAATAAAGTATTTGAAATAACTTATCTGACTTTGTCAGAAGGAACTAGAAAGAGTAAATGGAAATTTCCAGCTGCAGTCCAGGATAAGATAAAGTATAACAGAAGGTAACAGTATGCACCTAGAAAACCATAGTAGGTTATCTTCCTTCAGTTGCAATAGCTATTTGTAGAGTATACCTGCAAACACAATGTCACAGACAAACCAGTACAACTCAGATTTTTACTTAAGGCATTGTCAGTTAGTACAAGTTTTGATCACTGATGCAGGTATTGAAAAAAAAAAGAGAGAGCATAATTAAATGACACTTAGAGAAAGAGATTTCCCTCCCTGCCCAAGCTCATATTAAGTCAAACATTTCTGCTCCCATGCTGCTAGTCATAACTAGCACAATAATCACTATGGTTTACTAGACATAGTCTGTCCCAGTTCCTCCAGTGACATGACAGGGAAAAGAGGAGATTGGATTTTTATGTTCAATGGTTCTTTCTGCGATTTTCTGTTTATTGATTCTATCTGCATAGTAGAGAACCTGGGCTTCTGCACAATTACAAAATCTGGAAACTGAATTTTGCAGTGTTTTGGACTCCTATTAATTTATGGGATCTGAACAGGGTGTTTATACTGTTCTCCCACAGAAGAAGAGAACTAAAGCAGTTCCACAGTGCACACTACCTTTCTGATTCCACAGGAAATTTGTCCATGTTCCTTCAAATTCCTCCACATTTGACAATCCAGAAGGAATACTTTGGGACACAATAAATATTTGAAGCCTTGAGACAATCTCATGTGATTATCACTTTGCCAGAGCCAGTTATTCTCACAACAAGGCCAAAAAAGTTTGGTGGATGGCATCAATACCTTGCATAAAAAATATTTTAGGAGAGCCTTTTATGTTCTTGACAATGCATAATCAGATCTTGGGGAAGAATAGATGTCATCACAAAACAAGGAGGAAACGATATCAAACTGTTCCACATTCAGATATCTTGAGATAGAGAGGTTAGAAGAGAGGTACCCTATTTGCCAATGAAGCAGCGGATGGAGCTCTTCACCATTGGTATAAGAGCAGGCACACCAGGAACCTTTGGAATTAAAGGCAATTTAATAAGTTTACATTTGCAATTTGCTGAATTAGTAGGTATAGTCTGTAGTAGACTCTTGATATATTCTATCATAATATAATGCTCATCTTGTTGGAGTACAAAGACATACTAAGGGCATACATAGTGAATTTTGAATACCTGATTTTTGCCGTCTTGCTTCTGTATGAAGCAAGCAGTAGGCAATATTTTGCCTTTTTCTGCACATTTAGGGGTACAGTTTAATACACAAGTGTATCAGACATTTCTTTTTCCTTCATACATTTTTTTGTTCCTTCCTACATTATGAAAGCTGGTTTGCTCCTGGACTTGGTATGACATTCATTGTTACTAACACAATTATGGCATTAAGAAAAGACTCATTACAGTAACAACTAGTCTAAGAGGAAAGCTTTTCCATTCAATTCAATGCATTCTATGATTCCTTATCACGCTCTTAAAGCACATTATGCCAGCTTGTATCATGTTATACAGCAGATCACAATGTATTACGACAATGTTATCTGCAATGTAACTCTGAAACCAAACCAAGCAATGAATTGCACTTGTTCTTTAATCCTTACATTGATGGTTATTTCCTGTCAAAGGGCAAAGTTCAGCAATATGGACAACCATGGACCTACACAAAAAAAAAACAAAAACAAAAGTGAGCAATAAAATATCATTTGACATGTGACATTAAAAATGAAACTAAGTACAAGATGTACTCATTAAAATCTATTTTTCAAATATACGACCCTCAAGACTGATAAATCTTTTTTCTATTAGCTCTTTGACCTGAGGTGAAAAAAGGGGTAAAAACAGGCCCCTTTGCTCCAGCAAACTTAAATATGAAATAGGAATCATAAAAAGCCAATGGGACAGCAAGACCACAATTGCATAGATGTGTCTGCAATTGTCTTATTTAAATCTCTCTGTTAGCAATGGAAATCCTTTGTAATTCAGTGGAGAAAACCCATTATTTGAGAAATTAGAAGGAGCCTGAAATCCTTGTGAGATGGGAACAAACACAAAAGCACAAATAACATGCCAATAAATGTCAGCAGACATTAACAGCTTCTCTTGGGAATTAGAGGTGGCCAGGCAAAACCGGTATCACTGTAATTTGCTGCTTTTTACTTGCACAGAATTTAAATAAACCATAAATATTTTATATTTTTTTATAAAACAGGACTTACTATTTTAAGGGAAGTTCTCGGCTAAAAGGATTCAGCCTTAAAATGCTTTATCTTAATGATCAGACCAACAAGTGCATTTGCCACCTTTGTCCCAAGGGTGGCAGTGGCTTTCTCAGGGGCAAGGGACAAAACTGAACAAAGTAATAAATATTAGATTTTAATCTGGTGCCACAAGTCTGGAAGTATTCTCAGACATGTACTTTTTGCACACCTAAGTACGGATTTCAACACTCAAATAGTGAATTTAAATCTTCTATTTCATTGGAAATTTCATCTTCTAGGAAATTGTATGAAAAGTAATTGTATAGCAAGCAACTCAGCATTGACTCATTCTCTTCTTTTTTACTACAGGACAGATTTGTAATTATGAAGGTTTAGATTTAAACTTCAGAGACACTACCTTCAAGCCAATGTATTTCACACATTTTCAAAATGTAGGAAATTATTATTGAGTTTCTCACATTTTTCTTTTTTTTAAGTAACAGTAATACAGATAAACCAAATTTCCCTGCAGACAGATGGCAAAGAACAGTAATTAAATATGAAATCAAAAAATGTAAAACATTAAGAAAACCAGGTAACAGGGGAAATTAAAACCATAGGCAGAAAAATTCTCCATTCAGTAAGGACAAGAATTGATTTTTAATAAAATTTGGGAGTAAAAGAAATTCTAGCTCTTGTGAATGTTGTTACAAAAGTAGCATGAATATAAATTACATCAGAAAAGGAAGACGACAAAATTGTTAATCATGTGGGAAAAGGCAGAGGTGTTCAGCATGTTTCTGTTCTGTATCTAGAACAAAGCTCAGTGTGCATTTGTACCATAAAATAATGGTGATATATACTTCGTTTTCCAATATTAGCTAAGGATGATGTCAAAGAGAAGCAAGTAAAAATTATCACAAAAATATAAACAGGCCTGAGTTACTTTCTCCCAAAAATAATGAGTCATCTGGATCCTTGAAAATTTCAACATATTTTGAAGACTCCAGATTGCCTTTTGTTTTGCCTTTTGGAATTTTTTTTTTTTTAGCTTCAAAGTAGAACTGTTATGATGCAAGGGAAACGAATGGTACAGCTGCAACAGGACTATCAATTAAATGGGGAATTGCTAATGTGTATTATCTAATCCCATCAAATACCACTTCCGCTCCCAGTATCATAGAATCATTTAGGTTGGAAAAGACCCTCAACATCATTGAGTCCAGCCATAAACTGCCAAACACTTCCAAGTCCACCATTAAACCATGTCCCTAAGTGCCATATTTACATACCTTTTAAAAACTTCCAGGGATGGTGACTCAACTACTTCTCTGGGCAGCTTCTTTCAGTTTTTATTTCTTTGGTCTAAATTTATGCGAGGGCACTATACAAATGTGTGCATTCCTATTGCCACATATTCCTGTTGGTTGCCTCTCTGGGAGCATGATTGCTATCTCATTGAAGTGTTTCAGCAAGATGACTGCATTTATCCTGGAAAACTGACTCAAAATTATGTAGTTCATTGCTAGCCCACCTAACTAAATGTATCAGCACTTCTGAGTGAAGCAAGCATAACAAGAGCGAAAGACACAGAGATTCTCCATGTGCAGCAGTAACCTAAACTCTACACAGTAACAGAAGCCACAGGTCTTAACAGAAAGTGCTAGATACCTTTGTCTCTGACCTTAGAACTGTCTGCACAGGCTTTCTCACACAGATTATAAATAAAAATCTGGAGAACTAAATATTGTCTGACTTACTATGACAACCAAAGTCTTCAGAAGCAGGACACTGTTATCTGCTCCTGTTATTTGTGGAAGAGAGAGTGGTGCTTGTCGTCAGTTTTCTTCTTGAGTGTCATCAAGATAAAAAGGCCTAGTCACCATTTCTTAGCCTAAGAAGTGCTGGATACACTTTGGCTTTTCTACCCACTTTCTTGCAGTCAAGCCATTCAATCTTTTACAGTTTCCAGCTCCATCAACCTACTAATTATCTATACCTTCTACTTCAGTAGCAGCTAAAAGACATTTTTAGCAGCATGTTCAATACTGCTACCAGCTCCTTCAATACCCTTTTTTTCAGTATCTGTCTTAAATGCAGATAACTTTGTTCCTTTTCACCTGTCCTAGGTTACAATGTAAGACGTGCCCACAAGCATGTATTCTTATCACCATCTTCATGAGCTGTTAAAACCAGGTGGGGCAGTGCTCCCTGCCTCCTCCCTCAAGACTATGTCCTGTTAATGGCCCATCAGTGCCTTATCTCATGACTCATCATTCCATTGTGAGATGCTCCACCCAGAGGGAGAAACCAAGCATCCCATCCTGGATATAAACTATGATTTTTGAAGACCACAAGCAGCCTTTCCCACTGGATTTCCAGAGGACAGGAGCTACATACCTACCACTGGACCTTCTGAGGAAGACCAGATCTTTCTACACAGGATCACTGCTTCAACAGAACCACATCCATGCACTTCAGGAGGCCTGCAGCCACCACCTTATCGGACTGCTGCTGCTACCCTGACTAACAGGGTCAGGTTGTATCTGTCTCTGGCAGTTTAAATCAGTCTTTTTTACCCTGCCTTGTTTTATACATATATATATATTTGTAAAGAGCTGTTATTCCTATTTCCCATATCTTTTCCTGAAAGCTCCTTGATTTTAAAATTATAATAATTCGGAGGGAAAGGGGGTCGCATCTTCCATTCCAAGGGAGGCTCCTGCCTTCCTCAGCAGACACCTGTCTTTCAAACCAAGACATCACCTCACATGACATATGCATTTTACATCTTAGTATAAGTGTCCTTTTATACAACAAATACAGAAATAATACCTCTGCACCAGGATTTAGAGACCAGTATTCCTTCATCACACAAGATTACCCTAACCAGGAAGGACACAATCAGAATGCCTCAATTGTGATTTCATTTGAAATTTAAATACTCAAGGCTCAAGAATAATCAACACTGCCTACCCTCAAGAATCATTTTACTGTTTAACATACCTGAGATAAATAAAAGTTATTAGTGGACTCCACAATGGTGTCCATGGAATCTTGTGGTCAAAACTACACACCCTTTGTTTCAGAGGGTGCTACACCCAGAGTACCATTAGCCTGGTAGAAGACCTTACTCAGAAGCTACAGCTGTGCCTCTTCTTAGTGCCAAGAGTCAAGAAAATAGATCTTTCCTTCTTTTATATGGCCTTAACCACTGGGGTATTTTAGTACTTTCATCACCACACAAAGTTTCATTCACAAGTGGATGTTTGTTGTTGTTCACTGCCAAACTCTATTAGGTGCCTTGTTAGACATACACTTCTTGATGAATGTCCACAGCAATACTGAGAGTTGGTCAACAGTGACTGTCAAACAATTCAGGTAATACATGCTCTTCTTCAACCAGGGTGGACTTATTGTCTTTTGTGTCTTGGCTTTTGCTGCCAACTTGTGTTATCTTTTGTTGTTTTTCTGAGGACATATTTTAGATTGGCATAAGAGCTTATTAGCTTGAAATATGAGTGAAATCACCCTTTCAGAAAATGTAATAGCATGATAGCATATTTGTTACTAGATTTTCACATTTGGAAAACAATTTTAAAAATTATAAGACACTGATTAACATAGACCATGATATTCTTTATGAAGTCCATGGAAACACAACAGAAAATGAAATATTATTATCATAAAGTTAGTATTCTACTACTGATAAGACACACACAAGGTGTCCTTTGGTCATACAATCATGTGGTTTATGGTACATACTTTAGTTATCTATGAATAAAACACTGAGCAAGGACAGTCACTATGTTTTTGATTATAATACAAGTATTAAAGTGCATTCTGCTGAGCCTTGATCAAAGATCATTTAGGGATACTCATTCCTTCCCTTTTTTTGTTACTATTACTTTAATAGTACATTAACAAATCAGGTACCAACTTTCTGTATATGCTAAATGGAACTGTTCTTTTCATTCACTTAATCTAACTTCAAAAAATAGAAAAGGCTGCCTATTCTGGCATGACTAATTATACTTACAGAAAAATGTACTCAATACGTAACCTTCTCCTCCACGTGAACGTCTGTTTCCAATTACACACACTAGCACAGTATTGAGGATCCTCTGTACAAAGACGTCAGCTCAGCTTGCTAATGGTGCTGTTCTGTATCTAACACTAACAACAGTAGCCATGGCTGTGGCAGTTCAGCAGAGGACTACACATGGGATGCATGTGCAGGAGAGGAGTTTTTGCTGGTTAATAATTACAACCTTTTAGATTAGCAAAGACCAGGAACACCAGTAATTTGTCAATCAGAGAGCTGAAGCACACACATACAAAGTAATCTGGTGGTTCCCTCCTGTATATGGCTCAAAGAACAGATCTTATTGCTGTAATTACAGTAACTCCATAGTATTTTTCTCATTACACAGTGGTCAAGAAGCTGAAGAGGAGAAAGTGGAAGTGGAAGCACACAGGTTGTGATGCTAAGATAGTAGGAAAGGTCTGAATGTTTACATTGCTGAATTTTGGCTCATCAAGCCTTAATTAGGAACTTACGTAGTCATAAAACTGGTTGACAATTTAAACTGTTGTGCCAAAGTGCATCCACCTATTGCATTTGAAATGTGAACTTATTCCATTGTGTTCATATTACAACTACCATATTATTATAACAGGTCTTCATTTAACTCGCCCACCAACTGTCCTTTCAGTCTCCTTTAAATTACTCCTCTTGCTTTTAAATTTAGAAATGTATCTATATATTGAGTAGAAATTAGTAGCATAGGACCACATAAACATAATATTTCGGTTTACAATGTTGGTATTATGTTTGAGTTTAAATTTAGTGTCAAGATTCAAGAAAGATCAAGTGAAGAGCTGACAGCTCTGTATATTGTCTTTTTGCAAGTCTTCAGCAATTTTATTACTTATTATCATTATAATTATTTAAAACCAATTAAACTTTTCTATCCATTCTCAAATATAGAAAGACACATTCATATTGGCACTGCCTGTTGTAATGAATTTATTATTAACAAATTGCTGAATTATTTTAGTGGGTGTACAGCCTTTTGGGTCAGGTCACAGATACAATGGAATGATGTAAATCTTATAACTGTGGTGGTCACAATTCAGATAAGGCTTTCATATCTTCACACTTCAAAATTTTCATACAAGAATTTTGAAAAGGGAAGGTAGAAGAGAATCCAGTTTCATCTGTACTCTAACATTTCTATAAAATTCAAACAAAGTCACAAAAACAATACTTTTTATTTGCTTCATCCCATATAGCAATGATGCAACGATACAATAAATGTCCCCCTAAATTTCTACACAAAATCTTGAGATCATCTTTAATTTAATCTTTAATTTTGATGGAAGGATTATTTATTCACCTACTTTTGCAACTTAATAATTTTACAAAATAACAAATAGAAGCAAACCTTGGCTTTTTTGCTATTACTTCTCTTATTTCCCTCCTTGATTTTATTTGGTGCATGTGGGCAAATACAAAATTCATTGAACACTTTGTGATGTCTTACTATTTCCATCAATACATAGATTATAGGTTGAAAAACACTCATTTTGACTATCCCATTGACCAAAACACCGAGATAAATTTTTCACATCATTGCAGCAGTTTAAATATAACACTACTGGCACAAACAGAATTATAGGAGCAAATATAGGACTTTATTAAGAATTCCTCGTTACACAAACTACCACTTTGGCTCTCTCTATATAATAAAGACTCCAGAGCAGGCAGAGGTGGACAATATTCCTTACTCCTTACTTACATTCTTTATTCATTAATTTGCTGATGCCAGTATCAACTCATTCTACAAGACGTTAAGTTGGTTTCCACATTGAAATTTGATACTTAATATCCCTTCTACTATTTTTATCCTCCAATTATAACTCTGAATACACTTGTTATCACTAAAAATACAATACTCTTTTTAATCTTGTTACATTCTTGGCCTTTGTGACTTGGCAGTGAGTTCCATGGTCTAATTACAAGTTTTATATGTAGAAGTAATTATGGGTTGGGTTTGGGTTTTTTTTCAGTTTTGAAAGTTACCTTTTAATTCTCCTTGATGTTCCTCAGCTCATGTTAAATGAGAGAGAACACAGTCATCTGATCCATGGTACCTAGACCATTATTTTACTGTATCCCCTTTCTTGATCTTCCCTCTAAAGTGAAAAAAAGGCCTAATCTTTCAAAAGAGGGGTTTTTTTCATATCCTCAGTCATTCTCATTACCTTTCCTTGATCCCACTTTAGTTCTTCAATACAGCTTTCGAAATAGGGAAAACAGCTGCTGAAAGTGTGCAATCTCTCTACTGAATACAAAATGCCACCTGCATAACAGCAGAAGATGAGGTCCTGATAATTCAGTTCTGTGCAGAGCCATGCTTTTTGTATCATAAATATTAATGTTCCAGAGACTTTCCAGTTTGACTTCACTTGACATAATGTCATGGTATCTAATGCAAGTTGTTCATCAAACCTCTAAGTTCTTTTTACACATGGCCATATCTTCTTGCATTATTTTAAATCCAGCTTCAGTACCAAGTCTTCAGTTACCAGAGAATTACATACACAGTGAGGCTCTGTTACCTGCCTGTACTTTACTTCTAGATTTTGTTGTTTTCTCTCAGTTCCAGCCTGGAAAACTCTTCCTGTGTGAGACTTAAAGAGCTAGAGAATACCAGGTGGGGAAAAAATAAATAAATTGTAGATACTTCTAGACTGTTATGGTAAGAGGTTAACTCTTAACCTTCTATCAAATAAACAAAGTAGACTGAGCTAGTAGAGCTTCATGTTTTAACATACCAGTCCTAAACTTTGTATTCTCTTTGAAAGCCTTTTCAGTTTTTCAACCTTCTTTTAATAGTACCTCAATACTGGTCTCACTAATGCCTATGGTAGGAGTCAACTTTGACTGAATACACTCAGGATATTGATTTCTAAAGGGAAAAGAATGTGCCATACGTGGAAAAGTATGCTGTGTTACTGATGAAGTTGTCAACATCTTTCGATTGAATACGAGTCAGCAGTGCCCTGGCAGCCGAGAGGGCCAACCGCATCCTGGGGTGCATCAGGCACAGCATCATTGGCTGGACAAGGGGGGGGATTGTCCCACTCTGCTCTGCACTGGGGCAGCCTCATCTCGAGTCCTGGGGGCAGTTTTGGGTGCCACAACATAGAAAAGATATTAAGCTATCACAGGCTGCCCAAAGGAACAGCCATCCTGAATTTCCCAAGGACAAACTATGTTTAGTCACACTGATTGTCTTCTACAACTACATTACAGGTTTCTCTGGGTGAGATTAGAGGAGGTGTTGGTCCCCTTGTCCTCATCCAGAACTCTGAGAGTTTTTCAGCATCTGCAGCCAAATTGGGAAGATACATTAAAAACTGGCCAGATCATGGGCCTTAAAATGCCCATAATAACTGTTTCAAGTCAAATTAGCAGGTGATTCCAATGGATATTTCTTGGGATCAATAAAATGGCTGATATTATTTAACTTTTTCATCCATGACCTTTGGAAATACAAGGTGACACCAAATCAAGAGGGCTGTTGGTATACTGGAGGGTATAGCTGCTATTCAGACCTCAACTAGCTGAATAAATGTATAGCAAATACATCTGTAATGGACTTCCAAAACCAAGAATGCCAAGGTCCCACATCTGGGACAGGATGTAATTAGGGAGAAGTGCAGGCTGGAACTAACGGTTCCACAGAAGACCCAGTGGACCACAAACCAACTAAGTCAGCAGTGTGCGCCTGTGGTAATGAACACTGACCACATCTTGGAGCGCCACAGCCAGCAGGTCAAGGGACATGATTATTGCCCTCTCTTCAGCACAGATGAAGCCACATCTAGAGAACTGTGTTCAGTTTGTTCTCTTGCCAAATAACAGAGAGACTGAAGAGAATCAAGCAAAGTGGCATTAAGGGAGCTAGGAGCTCTGGCATATAAGGAGGTTGAGTGACCTAGAAATACCAATATTGTCATAAGTTTAATGGACGTTTACTGCCAGAGCATTCTTAGCAGCATTCCTTATGGTCACATTATGAGAACAGATGCATTTTGGTAGTCCCATCCAGAAGACCTACAATGGCTATAAGCATATATTAGAGCCCATTAATGTCACTGGCGCAGCACCTGATGATGTGCCACAGCAAACTTTGAGCTGAGTTCCATACAGACATTAGAAGGTAGCCTGAAGGTAGTACTGTTCTGCAAGCGTAAACTCCCATGGATCTTCCATATTTCTGTGCCTGACAAACTCACTCCTGCTCAGGGACTGTTGCACAGAAAAATGACTTCTAAATCAAACTGGCATCCTACCCATGAATGATTTTCCATTTATAGTTGCAAAGCCACTGTTAAAGTGGCCAAAGCTAGTTTATAAAATGTTCTGCAGCTATAATTGTTTAGGACCACTGAACTGCATGTTCCAAGCCAGATCAAAAGAAGCACCACAAACCCATGAAAGGCTTATGTGTAAAGACAGGGTAAATTCCATGTCTGGGATCCATCTGTAATTCTGTCAAACCAAGAGTGCTTGTAGCTGTATACAAATTAAATGTCTGTCTGCCAAAATTAAGTGAATGAAGAAAAAATACCCCCTTATCACTTTTTTTTTACAGTAACTACCTTGTTTTCTTTAATGTTAAATGTATAATAACCTCCCTTTTACACTGGTGTGAAAATACAAATCAGATTAGGAGTTACACCAATGCCAGGATTGATCCCAGAATTTTTAGATTACCATTTTGCTACAAATGGAGATGTGTAAAAGTATGTCATGGGTTTTTTTGACAGCTGACACAGCTTAAGAAGATGTAGCTTAAACACAACAGGATTTTGAGAGAACTGTATTATTTCCAGAACAGGTTCAAGGCAAGTGTATTGCTGACTTACTATAGATTGGCCACACACTGAGATGAATTTAAGAAATTCCAAATACAGTTGGAATGACAAGCCCTGATGGTTTTATGTTTGCAGACTAGTGATACATGCATGATTTTTCATGCTTGGTCATGTAAAAAAAACAGGAATTAGTAACAACTTGCAATGTTAATTCCATAAATAATTAGCATCTACACATAGTAATTTTTATAAATGTAATTTGAGATAGCCAAAAGACACGGTCTACCACAAATTTTTAAAAAAATACAAAAAAAATCCCCAGCTTTTTTATTGCTTTATCTCATAAATCCAAATCATTTGCTTTAAGGAAAAACAAAATCCATAAACATGAAACCTCCTGAATTCTTCAATAAACTCTGTGGTTTATTTTGGAGCCTCTAAAAATTGGTCTGTATGAGAAGTGGTAACTTTTATAGCCCAACCGATCTATCTTCAAAAAATACATTCTGGGACATGAAGGGTTGAAACTGCGCCTGCAAACTTGACCTTCACATCAGCTGGTCAAATCTAATAAAAGACATTACCTCTCCCTAGAAGCCGTTGCTTTGTTTATGGGCACGACTGCCCGAGATCACAGCACTGCTATTACCAGACAATGCCAACTGCAAGGCTCTCCCCGAGAGCCCAGTGTGGGAGGGGCTGCCAAAAACACCCTCACGTCGGGGATCCCCGCGGAGCACCGGTACCTCCAACGCCGCTGCTTTTCACTGCCACGCACCTGGGCCAGGGGGGATGACAGGGTGCGGACGGGCGGCCGCCAAGCTGTCTGCAAACGGCGGGGTGCTCCCCGCCTGAGCGCCAGCCCTGGGCGCAT
>NW_008246057.1:8104975-8105263 GCF_000691975.1 Corvus brachyrhynchos | reverse complement strand
CCTTGGTCGGAATCAGGGCAGCGTATGGGTCCGCCAGTCAGAGCATTTGTGGGCTTTTTTTTTTTTTCTAAATTTATTTTTATTGTTCTTCTTACTATTATTGTTATTCGGGCGCAGCGCGGCTGCGGACACTAACACGGGTGTTTCCCTCTCTTTTCCGCAGTGAAAGTGGAAAAGGAGCCGTTTGATAAAGTCTACCAGGTGGGCTCCGTGCTGGGCAGCGGGGGCTTCGGCACCGTGTACGCGGGGAGCAGGATCGCCGACGGGCTGCCGGTGAGGCACGGGGCG
>NW_008246057.1:8080523-8104751 GCF_000691975.1 Corvus brachyrhynchos | reverse complement strand
CGGCGAGGGGGTGCCCCGGGCCGCGCCACTCCCCCGCTGACCCGCGCCCCCCTTTCTGCCCAGAGCGGTATCATGGTGCCCCTGGAGATCGTCCTTCTCAAGAAGGTGGGCTCCGGCTTCAGAGGGGTCATCAAGCTGCTGGACTGGTACGAGCGGCCCGACGGGTACCTGATCGTTATGGAGCGGCCTGAGCTGGTGAAGGACTTGTTCGACTTCATCACGGAGAAAGGCGCCCTGGACGAGGAGACGGCCCGCGGGTTCTTCCGGCAGGTGCTGGAGGCGGTGCGCCACTGCTACGGCTGCGGTGTGGTGCACCGGGACATCAAGGACGAGAACCTGCTGGTTGACCTCCGCACAGGGGAGCTGAAGCTCATTGATTTTGGCTCGGGGGCCCTCCTCAAGGACACAGTTTATACTGATTTTGACGGTACGTGTCCACCGCCCTTCCCGTGCCCCTCCCGGGGTTATTCCCTCCCTCTAGTTGCCACTTAGCCCGTTCCCAGTGACCGGCCACAGCAAGCAGAGCCCCTGACGCGGGTGTTCATATCAGGTCTATCGGTAATGGAAACCCGTGGACCCGAAGTGGCTTAGGGGTGTTCAGTTGCGTAGGAAAGAAGCGATTCCAGGCAGTGACGCAGCAGTTTATGTTTCCCTGTCTTGGAAAAAGCGGGGTTTTTTTCCTAGAGGGCGATCTGTTTACATGGAGGTTTTGCCAGTGTCGGATGTTTCCATGTGTGGATATGCAATTTTTATATGCAGTGCCTTTTTTTAACTCGGAGTGGTACCTCCCCCACTCCCATTCTGCCGGTGTCCTGGAAATCCCGCATTGCAGATTTTAAAGTGATGGGGATAATTGTACTCTCTCGAAATGACTTGCCGCGGGGGCTAGGGTCGATGCTTTAGAGGTGGGAAAGCTGAACATAAGCCAGCATGTGACCAGAGGGAGCATTTCCCCCAGTCCTTGGAGTGTGACTGATGTAACCGGGGTCTCGCTCCCCCGCCCCCAGCTGCCGCACTCACATCTGTTTGTTGTGAAACCCGAAGCCCCGCTGCACGTGACCCTCGGCATCACGAATTCCCCGTTTTGTTTGGTATCCAAGGAGCTCTTGGGCACTGGAGGAAGGGGAAGAGGGGCGGGTTGGGAAAAGCTGCTGCATAGAAGCCCGGGGGGGGCCTCAAAAACGTAGAAATCGTAAGCAGCCCTATTTTGTTTACTGCCCTGTGGAATTGGATAAAGCAGATTAGCCCCGTGTAATACGGGCAGACCTGAGTTTCACCTTCTTGTCGCCCTCTCCTCCTCCCCGCCAGCCCCCTTTGTCCTTTTGTGTCTATTTTTGGTGTGATGCTGCAGACGACACGTGGTCAGTGAAAGGGAGCCCGCCTCAGTAAACAGTCAGCTGATGGGGCTGTGTTATTCCTTGCAACAAATAGAACAACCGGATGGGCCAAGTCTGTTGATGGTGTAACCCTGCAGATGACCTGAAATTACACTGTTAATGGCTTTGGCTTGTAAAAAATTTAAAGCTGTTTAGTTTTTTGGGTTTGGTTTTTTGTTTGGGTTTTTTTTTTGTTGCTGTTGTTGTTAGTAAACAGTCAGCTGATGGGGCTGTGTTATTCCTTGCAACAAATAGAACAACCGGATGGGCCAAGTCTGTTGATGGTGTAACCCTGCAGATGACCTGAAATTACACTGTTAATGGCTTTGGCTTGTAAAAAATTTAAAGCTGTTTAGTTTTTTGGGTTTGGTTTTTTGTTTGGTTTTTTTTTTTGTTGCTGTTGTTGTTGTTTGTTTGGGTTTTTTTTAATTCCCAAATGCCAAGTTTTTGAATTTAATTTCGCTTTGCCAGAAGGAGCTGAACAATGGGGAAACACTTTAAACTTTTACTCTAACAGTGTGTATTTTTCTGCTTTCAGGAACGAGAGTATACAGCCCTCCAGAGTGGATCAGATACCACAGATACCATGGGCGGTCAGCAACAGTATGGTCTCTGGGAGTTTTGCTGTATGATATGGTTTGTGGAGACATCCCTTTTGAGCAAGATGAAGAAATCTTGAGGGGACGATTATACTTCAGGAGAAGAATTTCACCTGGTAAGTTCTATAGAAGTTAAGTGGGTTTTCTGGTTTTGGGTTTTTTTTAATAGTCCTGTAAATTTGAGCTTGTGTGGGTGGATTTTTGTTATTAAAAAGACAATCAGAATTGTCTTTTTTTTGCTTTCTTAGTCTAATATGGCTTTTTTTTTTTTTTATTGCAGAATGTCAACAGCTGATCAAATGGTGCCTTTCACTGAGGCCTTCAGACAGACCAACACTTGAGCAGATTTTTGACCATCAATGGATGCACAAATCTGAAGTAGTGAAGTCTGAGGACTGTGACATAAGGCTACGGACCCTTGATACTGATGTATCTAGCACAAGTTCAAGTAATGAGAGTCTGTGAATTACTAAGGACCTCGCACTGGGAGGGGGAGCTACAAGCAGAAAGACCACAGTGCTGCTGCCAATACATATGAGGGGCTAGAAAAATGCATTCATTATTCTGTAGTTGAATCTTTGTCTGAGGGACTTGATTTTGTTTTCCCCCTTTGCTGGTTTCTGCTTTGGAATGAGAGATTTCCTTTGGAAATGCTGATGTTTGGGAGTTGCAGGCCAGTACTTAGTCAAAGACTGACCTTATTAAGAAAGCAGTGACCTCTTGAATACATGGTAAACTTTTTTGCTCTCATAGAGCCTGGACTAGATTTTATTTGCTTTTGAGTGCCTTTTTGAAAGCTGCTTCAGTGGGACTTTCTTTTTTGAGCTGTCTATGTCCAAAGAAGATCCAGTTCATTATAGGAATTTGCTCCCTTTAGACTCAGTGCTGGAGGAAGCAGCTCCTATGATGCATTGGAGAACCTGTTCGGTGATTGAATGAAGTAGTCCCATCCACTGGTGATGGAATACTTGAACACAGACATTTCACTCCTGCCCCCCTGCCCTTTACAAACCCAACCCACCTCTGCTGCTCAAAATATTTCCTATAGCCTGCACAGAAATATGAACAGGTATATTGGCTTCTTTATCAGAAACATTTATTCATGTTTCCTTTTATCATCTCTACCATTGGGCATGAGAAGCCCCTTTCTCAACTCCCCCCGGCCTTTTGTCACCCTGCGAGTCTTAAAGTATGTATGGGCATGTCGAATGCACAATCAATGCAATATTCAAGGACTTCTACTTTTTTTTTTTCCATACCTGTATAATGTGTTTATGTAAGCTTGGTTTTTCCATGTACTATACAGTTATTTATTGTTTGAAATTTAGAAGACCTCCCACAGTTTTCAACTGTGGCTATTTATTTGGTTAATTTATTTGGTTAGAGTTATTCAACACTGTGCTTTCCCCTCCTTCTCCCCATGGGAATTCTAGTGGTTTGCCCATGGCACTTTTTTTCTGCATTCCTGTCAACTTTTGGTTAAAAAAAACTAAAAAAAAAAATTTCTGACCTTACCAGTTTTTTGTTGGAAGATGGGAAATTGTTGTACAAAGTCTAATTTAAGGGAAATAGAATGACTTTTTTAAGTTAGTCAGTATGCCTTTTGTCTGGTATTAATGTACCAGAAGTGTAAAGTAATGCTGTTTGGAAGGGTTTTAAATTATTGACATTGTACAGTCTCCGTGCATTGGCTCTGGAAGGTAGAGTGGCAGAGTCATAAACCTTAATTTATTTTAATAGCTGTGTTTCTGTGATCTGGTTGCATTTATGCAGCTTGGATTTGGATTTTTTTTCTTCCGTTTAACAGTGTGAAATGTATGGAGATCATATTTTTTATACAGGTATTTCAATTAAACTTTTTGTATATAACAGTTCTGTGTTTGTGTACTTTTATCTTCACTGTTACTTGTGATGAACTGGGGAGCACCAGCTCAAGCCTTGTTAAAGGCCTGCAGCAGCTGACCCAGAGTTACTAGATGGTCTATGCCATTAAGCAGTGACCATTTTGAAAGAATTAAGCAATCCATCACCTGAGCTCTATCTACTCAACCACTGCGTTTGATGTTGGACTGGGGAAAGGAGTACAATACAGCAGCACTGATGGCCTACATAAAAGGGAATTGGCCCTGTAATTGTGGGACTTTTACCTCTGTCAACACTGAATATCAGTGTACTTGTCCTTAAGTACAACAAGGAAGGATTTCTGTAGCTGCTTGTGGTTATTGTTTCCACAGTTGATATGTTTACTTTCCATTACATTCAGTTTCCTTCTTCCTGCATACACCTTCCTTCTGGGGGTGGATGAGGACTTCCTGTGCCTTTATGGGAAAGGGACAGCATTTTTGAAGATCAGGGCTACTGTTTTCCTTCAACTCCCTTAGATGATCAAAAAAAGACTGGTGTGTCTGTCACTTGGTAAGAGTACTGGGGAGCATGTGCCATTCTCACCTATAGCAAAGGACAAAGAGAAATGTCCTCAGCATTCATCTTCACACGTTGGGAATCAAGTCCTGCAGATTAACGATTTTATCCTCATCTCTCTGCAGCCAGAGACTGACCTGACTTGGTCTTTTTGCGGGGGTGGTAGCGATTACTAGGTTTAACTACCACAGATGGATCTACGAGGTATATTTGAGGATGTGTTCAGTCGTTAAAGGTGCTTTGTAGTTGTCACAGTAAAGGGCTAGGCTTAGAATCTGTTGGTTTTGTTATTTCCCTTTCTGGGGATCTTTCTGCCAGCTCAGCTCATCTGCTATTATTTTGGTTCCCTATGGGGAATATCCCACTGACATCACATCAGTCTCCTGTTGCTAACTAGTTCAGACTCAAAATGCCAATGAATAGCGGGAGGTAAATGTGAAGAAAAAAGACCATTTTTGGTCTGCACTTTTCTGATGTCATGGAGGGCAGGTGTGTAGCTTTTTCTTGGCCATAAAAAGGAAGCTCAAATTACTCTAGTCGGGGGGAAAAAAAAAACTAGCCACAGTTATGTCCATCAATTTGTTTTCTATTTTTTCTGATTTTGTTCCTTTTTTATTTTAGAATTGTTTCTCCAGTTTTTAATGACGATTTGTACATATGCTAAACCTAGTCCCTGAAAAACTCAGTTCCCTATTGTTGGAATTCTATTCACAGAAATAAAAGATTCTACAGTTAAGATTGCTTAGGATACGGATTTTTCTATGAGAAAAACACTTAAAAGTGAATATTTTGAGTTTTGCTTTGGAATGAGAAATTCCTTTTGCTTAAGAGGGGAGGTATGCTACAGGAGAGGTGATCCCAGCACCTACTGCACTTCTTTAGGGAAACATGTTTCTAACCACAAGTGCTCCCTGGAGAAATTCCAGTCGCTGACAGTAATTAACATCTTCCACTCCAGCGGCTTCACATGTTCACAGCTGTTCTGAGGGATGGCAGCGGGGCTGTACGGGTGAGCTTCAAAGGGCTACCAGAAAAGCGATTCTAAAAACACATTTGTAAAGCTATTGTTGATTGCTGAGCTAGGGACTTTCAACATTTCCACAGGAGCTGTTACTTTCCTTAGCTTCACTGAGAATCAGCGTTGAAATGCTCTGTTTTGAAACATAAAAACTAGGTTTTCACCTTTTGCTACTGAGGCAAAATGCATTAAAAGGATAAAGGTCAAAAGGACAGGGGCAGGAGTGCTGACTCCCCTCTGGGATTAGCTCAACATAAAAGGTGCACTTTCAGTGCTGCACAGGCAGCTTTGGTTGTGAAACTCCCCTGTACACTAATAGAAGCCATGTGGCTGAAACACCATAGACTGAAAGTAATGATTTGTAAAAATAGCTTTTCATTACAGTTGAAAGTTGGAAAATGATGTGTTAATATAGTTCCATTAGCTGAGTGTTTCTGCCAAAATGAGCAAGTCGGTGACAGCTCTTGGTTTCTCCTGTGCTTCTATCTGGTATTAATATCATTAAATGTTATTTCTCCGGGATCCTCCTTTTCATGCTCTCTCCCCACTAGGCTGGTTTTCAACAGCACAAAGCTTGAAAAATAAAATTCAGCAGGTCATTCATATCATTTAAATCAGGGCCTGTTTTAACCTTGAAAAATTGATATAGCAATACTCATACCTATGCATGTATGCATGCTACTGGCTTCATAACAGATATTTTAAACATATTCTAATCCTGAAATATCTCTAACAATGTAGTGTTTTGTGTAATTCATATCTCCAATAAAGCTCATTCCCCTGACTGCATAACCATACACTCTCTTATTTTCTTTTTTTTTTTCTTTTTGTTAACTGAGTTTATATTTACTGAAGCAGCTGAACAAGAGCCCTTTGAACATAGAACTATCGAAGGATGTTAGGAAGATTGACTAGGGTGTGTTCTCACCAAACACTTATGGTTCTCTCTCAGTGGTTTACTGACCTCTGTTGGTGAAATTAAAGTACATGTTCCAAAAATGATGATACATAAATTGTGGAGATTTTAAATCACCACTGGCTGATATTTTTAGATATACCCATATCTATGGTATATATAGCTATGACTATGGCTAATACTTAATTAACTCATAATGCTTGAAAGGATATTTCATTAAAAAATGAAAAATTTTAAATTACTACAAATGCGAAAATAGCTTCTCAATAAAAATGGGAGAGGGGAATATGTATTCAAAAGGTTGTCAAATCTGCATCTGATGTTATAGTGCTAACCTGCCTAGTGTGCCCCTAGTCACCTACATGACTCTTGGCATGAGCGTTTACAAGCATATTAGGCCTCATTCTTCCACTTCATTTCAGTTACCATGAGAAGCACTTGTCTTCTGGCATGCAGATGGGCAGTAATTCTCAGTGGTGTAACTAGATAACAGAATGCTGTGGCCCAATCAGCCTAGTGTTAGTGGAATTTTTTCTACTAACAGCAGTGATGCTACAATTTGTAGCAGAAGTCAAGATGGCAGCATTTTCGTCTCATTGCAATACAGTTTTTGATGCTGTCCCAAAATTTTCTCTGCTTGTAAATTTGCTATTACTTAGCTTCATGGTTGTCTGTGATTTAAAAATTTAATATGTTTTTGCCTGCAGCATCCCTTCAGGTAGCTGATTTACCAGAGACATATTAAGCTTTGGTGTTATTGCAGAATTGCTGAACAAAGTGATAAGGAGGTCACAAATCCATGCAACTAAAAATGAACTTAAATCTGTATAAGACAGGATTCATAATTATTTTCAGAGAAAGTTTGTCTCATAACTGGTGAATTCATGTTATGACTAAAAAATGTGTCCATATAGACATACCAGCTCTTTTTTTTTGATGAAGTGACTAGAGAACTCCAGAGCTGTGGTGTAACTCAAAGCAAAATGAGGAGCAGAAACATACATCCATTTAATTCTTGCAGATATTTTCTTAGCTTGCAATTCCACTCCTTCTGTTCCAATAAACTTAAAAGGTATTCAATCTTTGTGTCCTTTACTGCTCGTAATTATTATTTGTAATACAGCCTGGCACACTCAAGTTTTAAGAAACATTAAGTGGTTTCTAATACTCTGATAAAATCGGCATGTTTATATCTCAGATGCTAGGATTTCCTTTTCCTTAAAATGCTATGAAGGAAATTACTTGCCTGTGGAAACATTCTGCTTACATAATAATAAAAATTCAATATAGGTCTCAGATTAGCTGTGTTTAAGATCTAATTAATATGGTCTTAGTAAGAATGTTATCTATTATAGCTAATACTCTGCTAATTGACTGCACAAACCATTATGTAAAAAGCTGCTTATACTAGTCCACTAAGAGAATTAGTGAGATGCATACTTCGACTTGCACTGTTTCTCAGGTAAGTCTGTGTTAAACATCAAAATTAGAATTAAGTCATAGGCAGAAAAGTAACTTGTGGATCAATATGATCCTTTGTTTACTATTAATGACTCAGCAGTCACTTTAAGTCTCCAATCAGGAATATGGAAAGATTACAGAAAATTATACAGAAAACTGAGTATTTTGCTCTAATATGTACAGAATCCTGAAGCAAATGTTTTGTTATTTTATGAATAACTGTCTGTGTAATAGCTAGGTGGACTTTTTTTTTTTTTTTTTGGTATGTTAGTTCTACTGAAAAAAAAATGCTCTTTTGTAGAAAAAAAAAGTTTTGCTTGAAACACATATTCTGGTAATTATGAATGGTCTGGTGTCAGGCTTCAAGTTTATCTCTCCACTTTTCTGCTTCCCTTCTTTTAGGACAGGAAAATCTAAGCATCAAATATCAGTCTATTTGAATTAAAATATATAAACATGTTAACAAGCATATGTTACAAAAGATTGGAGTGGTGATCCCCCATAATTTTTTTTCCCAGAAGTTTCCAAGCCTAATAGAGTCATGAAAGCGAACAGTCTCTTTCAAGATCATCCTAAGGAAAGATGTCCATTACCTGGGGAGAAATACTCCTGTGTTCATACTCCATGCAAAGATTTTGGGGAGGGAGAGGGGAGGGTTGGTTGTTTGTTTGTTTATAATAGCTAAGTAATATCAAAAAGCCTTAAAATACAAAGATTCACATCAGCATAGAAAAGTGTAAGAGATCACTACTTTGCAGAGCAAAGTTGTCTATTGTCCGGGCAGATAGATAAAAAACTTAATCCACAGGAAGGCAGGTTAAGATGTGGTAAGGAAGAGTTTTATATCTATAAGGCTAGTTGAACACCAGGGTAAACAGACTGTGTAGTAAATCAATATTTTTAGAAACAAGCATTTTTCATAAATCATCTAGAAGTTACAGCTAATTTAAAATTACTTTGAATTTCATCAACCTAATTATCTTGAATGACAAAGAGAGGTTCCAGTCACAACATTCATGTGCTTCTTGAACCAATATAAAATTTATTGACAGTGCTGGTTTTGCTACTGGCAAAACCAAAAATTTTAATGCAGATTTGAGTTAATCAATAGAAGTAGTGACAAATTTTCTCATGATGGTGAGGCTATGGGGCTACTGACCTTTCCCAAAGCCAGCATCAGCTAAATTGTTCCTCCCACTATCCCTTCCTTTTGCTGGTGCACTGATATTAAGATCGATAAACTGTTATCTCTGATAGCAACCCAGCATGAGGGAATGTGCGCAACCGCTTGGGTCTGGGATGTGATGGAAGAGAGATGGTACTGCTGAAGAAAGGATATGTGTAATAACAAAATTTTCTCTAGTCAGTACCAACAAGCATACCCCCTAGTTTCTATTTGATAACTTCTGCATCAAGGAATTTTTAAGGAATACGACAAATCCTGCTATTTTTAACCTTACATGCAAATTACTTTAAATGTCTTTTCTTCAGCTTTTCTTCACGTACTGAGCATTTGCTTGAGAGGTATACAGTACCCCAAGTACTGATGAAGTGAAAGAACTAACATGACTCAGAATCCTACACAGGTCAAAACTTAATTCATGACTATATTTATGTATCTCAACAGTATGCCCTACTTTTTAACCAGCTTCACAGGTACATTTGCAAATGAGAAAATACATTCAATATTTCAGAATTGTTAATTGGCGACAACACTTTACAGCTATTCATGAAGAAAAGATAAGTTGCAGTGAGAAAAAGTAATGCAAATAAATGAGTTATCATCATTGCATTTATTGTTTTATCTCAAGATCTATGATTTTCCTATTTCTCTGTCATTTTGAGTCTTCAGCTGGCATGAGCTCCATTGTCCTCTCTAGGATATTTTTACCAGTACTCATAGTTTAATATGTAGGATTCCCATATACTTAAAGGAAAACTTCAGCAACTGATCTTGAAAATCTTGAAAATCTTGGTCAGTCCCTGTGTAAACCATGAATTTTGAGTGCATTTTAAAGATACACTGTTCCCAGTTTAGTGCTTGTTGTGGTGATGCACTCAAGTAGCTCTAATAGCTGAGGATCACCATTTCTCTGACAACTCCTAGCCAAAACACTCTTGGTGGTATGTGACCCAATTCTGCAGTTCTTGTAAAAAAATTCCAATCATTTCAAGGGGGATTTTGTCTGTGTGATAACTACAGAGCTATCTCTTAACTCGTGACAAAAGAATGTCTGCCCCAGAGAGAAAATAAATAAGAAAGCCTGAAGTTGTAAAGAAAACTTCTCCTGCAATGCTGAAAAGCATAGAGAAAGGAGCCCTTCTGTCTTTCAGAAGTCATAGCTGCCTCTGTAAGACCACAAATGTTATTTGGACCGCAAGGTCAAGGTAACTTGAAAGAAAAGTAGAGCATAAAAACTATGTCAAAACCTGAGTCCTTGGTGGCATTTTTGTTAATACCACAAAGAGCAGTTACTCACCCCTGAGATTAGCTCAATTGGTTACAGCATGCTAATAACACCAGTTTTTTTCCCATGTAACTGCCTGTTGGTGTGAAAAAGGGTTCATAACCATGTTGATCATAATTTATACCTCTCTTTTCCTCTGCCGAACAGAATTTCATTAGTCCCCAGCTAATGGCACGGTCCAACTCCTTTTATGGCTTGAGACAAACTCCTACCGATACAGGTGATGAGAGGAACATGTGTGAGTCACAGTTTCAGAACAAATAATACACACTTTCATATTCTTTACTAAGTTACATTCTTATTATTTAATATTATTTTAAAACTAATGTTGTCATGGCAAAAACTGCACTGGTGACAATAGTTCTTTTCAACCAGATAGTTTTCACAGTCCTTTAGAAACTGCATTCACTGATTATGAATATATATATATGATAGCAACTTTTGTCTACATCTTACTGCCATCTTATATTATAACTTTCTTAATTCCAGAACAAAGTAATATAGTTGACAACACTGAATATTTAGCCAGACCTGAAATTAATTACTCTTTCTGACCAATTTTTCTGTTCTCTTGGAAAACTTTGAATTTCTTTAATGGAAATTTCGAATGACACAAGTTCATATATATGACTATATATATAATATTTCAAACTCCTATAGTAGGTCTTCTCCAATGAACAGATTAGTTCAATTGAAGCTCACTGACAACTGAGCACCACAAATGGTGGTCATGAAGGCAATATTAAAAAGTCATAAAGAATCCCTGGACAAACACAAAATTATCAGAGGTGCAAATGAAGTTCTCCCTAGTCTTGCAGGTGGCCAGTACAAAGCTTGCATGGCACTGGAGACAAACTGGAATGGAAGATACTTCAAACAGCATAGTGATAAGGCATCAAATGGCTTGGTGCTGGTTTTCTTCAGGGAAAGATCATTTCACCTTGCACAGGAATATGTTTGTTCTTGAGTACTGTACTTCTGCTCTCGGCTGCTAAAATTCAAGATAATTGGCTTAGACCTGGAAAAAAATACAAACATTTGTGTTGAAATGAAAGTATCTTGACATATCTAGATTAACATTTACAATGCTGTTAACTGACTCAAGCTAATGCAATCAACTCAGAGGATTTGAAAGTCCAGATTCACAGACTTCAGCTAAGGGATTGTCTAAACAAATCTAATGCAAGTAAATTTTCCCAGGTAAATTTTTGAACTAACACCTCTTTGAGGACATTGAATAATAACAAGTAGTTAATTTTCTCCTTTTTCACTAGTTTTATGTAAAGCGTGTTTGAGAACATTTGTTGTAGTACCTGTTAAAGCAATTTAGCTGGAATTGTTTCAGTGGGGGTAACTGAAATCCTGGTCTGGGTGGGTAGATCAGTACTCACTGCAGACTGATGGCTGGTTCTTATCTATATTTCCATGTAGATTTGCCCTTAGAAGGTGATTTGCTTATTTAAAGAGCAATATGGGATATGAAAGTGTTATGTAAACATATGCTTTGCAACTACAAAGCAGTACAAAGTAGTAGTGGCCATTGTAAATAGGTAAATGTCATTTAAAAAATCACAAAGTGAAGAAAAGTTGCAATGGCACTTTCTGAATACAGCTGCTGACTGATTACCTAAAACTATGGAGCAGCTACTTGCAACAGATTTACCCTGCACATGCATTTCAGTCTAACTATCTCAAAAACTGGCTGGGGTATGTTGTACAAATTTTGACCACAAGCTGGCCTGCATATGCCACTGTAATTTATACAGTTGATTACCTTCCACTTTCTCAAGGATATTAACTGGCATGAACCTTCATTTTTTTCATTTTCAGTAATTAATTCCCTGTAGAGAGGGACTGAAAACACTAAACAAAAGCATTTAGTCAGAAATTATTAGAGTTGGCTTGTCAGCTGTTAATCACCATGCATTTTTGCACAAGGAGTGAAAATTTTATTAAACCTTATACTTAATTAAAACCTATTATTTCCGTAGCAGATTGGAAAGTACTGTCATCTGTTTAGACTTGTATCCTAAGATTCATTAAGAGTTGGTTTCCTGCAACATGTAGGCATTTAGAAATTCATTCTATTGGGCACTGAATGAAGATACAAAGGGTGAGGGCTGTAGCACAGTCAAGAATTCTTTTGTTGAAGGTCTTCCAAACCCCCACCATAATGCACACTGACAACACAGTGAAGGAATACTAATGAAATTGAATGGGATTAAAACTAGAAAGTGAAGAATAATGAGAAAAAAAAATTGCTTCACAGATTTTGGGATTCATTACCATATTACAAAAGAAAAAAAAAAGTGGTTTTTTGGTATATTTGCCATTTCTGGGGAAGTGACAACAGCAGCTTGCTGAAAGCTAATAAGACCTCAATGCTCTGGTGTAAGATTCCTCTAAAGATTCAGAAGGAAAAATATCAGCAAATGACAATGACCGATTACTGTTTATTATTAGAGGTGCAAAGACTTGCAAAACATTGCTTGTTTTCAATGGCTTTTTAAATACATCAGCATCCTGCTGCATCACCATTATGTAGGAACATGTAAGAGGTGCATATCTCATTACTGTTTTCTGGGAAGAATTTCATATCAGCCCCAAGTTCTTGCCAGAGTGTGGTAGACGCTGCTCTATCCATCAAGATGACTGAACTGCAGTCAGTCATTTGGCCAAAACTGGTATTAAGAGTTGGCTTGTTAGACTGATCTCATCACTATGTCCACTGCTTCTTCATTGTTATCAAGCTTGACAAATTTTACTCTGTTCATCCCTGCTCCCTGCCCCAGGGTACACCTTTAGCTACATGGATTTCTTATCTCTCCACTATTCTTTACCATTTTTGCACCACACCCTTTAGTTTCATGTATCTCTTGACTTTCTTGGTTTCTCTGTCTCTTGCCTCCAGCCCTGACATCAGGGATTTGCTAACAGCATTCATGTCCCAGGTGTACTGCTGCTGTGAAGACTTTAGAGGGATTGCCCTGGGAACATATGGTCAGGTGCAGCAGCAACAAGTGCAGTACCTCACTGAGAGCCAGATGCAGACATGGGTAGAAAGCCATTAATGTTTTATATTTTTCCTATTTATCATTAGCAGCCATTGATTAAGCAAGTAATATGACTGATCTCAGGCAATAAACGCAGCTTTGCTCTGAAGGACTTGCAGTCCAGAAAGGCAAACAGCAGGCACAGTGTAAGGGGAAAGGGATGAATATATATTTTTTAAAACAATACCATCTATTTCTACTGGCCGTCTGCCTGGCCATTATTAACTCGCAGCACTTTGTAGGCATCCAAGTTGGATCTTCCTGCTGTTACTGGAAAATTTTTCTTGGCTCAGATATGAAAATAATTTCCTTTCAAACTCAACACTATGTTGTTACAACATCCATTTTGATAATCTGATGGTCAAATGTGGTGATTGTCTCTTGGAGCACCTCACAGGGACACTATTGTTGTGTGATAGTGACCTTACATCTGGGAACAACCTTGCTTAGGGCTTCCCAAATCTCTCCCTTACAAGGCCATATGACAGATATGTGTAAGGCTCCATGCCAGTCACACTTGTTTAAAAACTCCTTGACACAGTCATGCCACTTGTGACTTCCTGTACTGCTGTGACATATGACCCTTACACTGCAAATATTGTTCTGTCTTATGCAAGGGTGTCACTACAGAAGGAGGATTATGTGAGGTCATGGCTACAGTCTGATCCTGCCTCAGCCCCAGATGTACAAGCAGAAAACAGTTGAGTGCATTAATATATAAATGGATTTTAGATGCAACTGCCCCCTTATCTGACATTCCTAGGTGAACAGATTCTAGATGTTGCTAGATACTGCTAGGTGTTGCTGGATGGCCCCAATCTGTTCAATAACCATCTGCATTAACTTATGACATAGCATAACCTTGGACAAGAGCAGCCAATGGAACCAGCCCACCATTGTCACACACATGGGTTTATTTTTACTTTAGGCATGTACACGTTTCTCTAACTTTATCCCCCGATAGCAATGAGACTTAGTCATAGTTGATAGCTGATCTCATCTCCTCTTCATTGACAAAAAACCAAAAAGCTAGTCAGAGGAACCATATCACTTCTAACAGGAAATTGTATGAGCCACAGCTGGTCTGCTAAAACAGAAGACACAGCGAAGCAGAAAAATTTATAAAAGTAGGTGTGTAAGGTAGGCCTTTCTTTCAAGCTACACAATGGACTGCCCTGGCAGAATGGAGCTACTGGAGGAGATCTTTCACTGCCTAACTTAATGCTCCCATTACTTAATGTTAGTACTCTAGTATCACAAGTAGCAAAATCTCATCTACCACATATATAGGTGCCTATGAAGCCTAAATGTTCCTGTTGGAACAAAGGGTTTAAGATTCATTCATATGTATTGTAAAAACTATTACTGCTCATGTATATGAATTCTGTGGTTTTCTCACCTATATCTGCCCTTCTTAAAATGAAAAGCAAACCTTACCACATTATCAGGTTTCCCCTCCATCTCCTTACCCATTGCTATTTTTGCTGTTACCAGTATGTCTTCACTTTGCCAGCAGTTATCTTGCCAAGTTGAAGAGAAAGAAGGAGATCTCAGGCCTTGGTTATCTTGACTTTAGAAATTAATGTTGCCATCAAGTGAAGTGTTAACATAATGAAAGCAAACTTGACTTTCAGAAAAATCAGTGAGCTGGAGACAAGTAGTTACATCCCTTTGTCTTGAAACCAGTCACATTCAGGGAATGTAGGAATAACTATTTGTTGTATACAACATGAGCACATCAAAGCAAGAGTCTTCCCAGACCAGCTTTGGACCATCTCTAAAGGGTTTGGGAAGGCCTATGAAATGGCAGGCAGAAAACTGCCAGGTGGACAGATGCAGAAGCAAAGGCAAAGGTAGATATCTGCCTTAACTGTGTTAACTTCATGAACTGTTCCAGCTGGGGGAGACCTAAAATTTGATTGGAACCTTTCTGCCCTGTATAATTTCAAAAGAAAGATTATATCTCCCTCTGTTCCCCTAAGAAAGGAAAGGCTGAGCAAGAGCAGAAAAGCTTAGGTGAGTGGCATTCAAATGCTCTCATGCTGTTGGTGACAGTAGTGGACACAGGGTGAGGAACATTGATGGGGTGACAGTGCAGAAGGATGATGTTTTGGAAAAGTCCTTTCATGACGGGTTTAAGGATCAGTACTGCAAAGATTTTAAGCACTAATAGCACATAATATCACTATCTAAAGTTCTGTCTAGGCTTAGGAGACCAAGGACAGACTGTCCTAGATTAGACAGGTTTCAGGGAGATTAGATAAAGTCCCTCGGTTTATTTATTTTTTTTTTTTAACTCGTGATATTAAAGAAATAGGGCTCATTAGGATATCATTAAATCAGTTAGCTCCTGCTCAGGTGCAAATGTGAAGACATATGGAAGTAAAGTACTTTGACCTTAACAACATCAACAAGCTGTAATTTTCCTCAAAAGGATTCACTACCTGTTAAACTGTTAAGGCCAAAGATCTCTTTATCCTGAGCGCTCAGCGGTAAATTATTTTGTTAACACAGGTTTCACTTACATCGTTGAATCTTGAGCCTTTCCAGAAAGTTAAGATAAGCAAGGCTCCAACGCGTGAAAATGAGAGGGAGGAGGTTCCAGTAACTCGGTCCTCTCTCCAGCACCTTCAGGGGTCGTAAAATTTTAAAGCAACTAAAATACTTATGTACTACTGTAAAGCACCTAGTCAGTCTGGAAGAAATCAACACTTCAAGAGAACTTCTTCAGTAGGTGTTAAGTGCTCCCATCTTCTCAGCAGGAGATTTTCATTAATAAAAACACCTCATGGGGATGAGTACAGGGAGAAAACAAGGCAGTGCTCAGAGGTGTAAACGGCTTCATTCAATTTGGTGGGTCCTCATCCTCCCTGCCTGGGGTCAGGTGCTTACAGTCTGTGATCCTGTCAGTTGTTAGCAGTTGACACAGTGAGGCTTTGTGGTTGTTTGCACTCATATAGTTATGTCATAGCTATTATTACCATGGTAACAGAGAGAAGGTTTCAAGCAATTTTAGTGTATCAGAGACCCTAGACCCTGCAGCCTCTGCTCTCCAAAACCACCCAACGGTCAGTGGAAATGTTCAGTCCTCCCTTTCCTTCCTCTCTTCCTTCCTCACATGTCTCTTTGCCTGAAGAGAGAAGGGCCACTAAACCACTGGCCACTGAGATCAGACAGGGAGAAGGGAGAGAACTTTGGATGACTGCAGCGGCAAGGGGAACCATCAAATCTTGTTTCCAGTAAGAGAAAAGGTATGCAGAGATTCCCAGTTCCTTTGGGAAAGTATGTAGAGAATCCATGAGATAGCTGGAGAGGTAAGGACCTTTATTGCCCTTGTTTTCATGAAGGAAGACAGATATTACATACATACACACACACACACACACACACACACACACACACATACACACATTTCATTCCTATCATGCATTGGGCTTTGAAGGTATGTCCCAGATTTCCCTTTTCCATGCCATCCTCACTTTCTCCTGTCTCATCCCTTTGCCTCCTGAACTTCTCTTCCTGCTTGGGAAAATATGGGACAACTGTACCCAAATATGCTTTCTGTCTCAGGGTCTGTTGTCCTCTACTACCAGCCCCCAACAAATACACTCACATCAAATTCCTTTTTAATTTCCCAAACTAGTTTGAGTACTATTTGAGCTGTATTTCTGACTGGGTTTAAACAGTTGGCAAGCAGTTATGGTGTTCGCCAAAAATGCACAATACTAGCAGTGGAGGGGGTGATTTTAACAATCAATGTAATTGTAGAAAGCAATCTCCTTTGTCCTCTTCTTAATACTGTTACACTTGTTACTTTTGCTGCCTTTACTTACTAAAGGTTTTGTAGAAACCTGGAAAGTAAAGAAGTCATCTCTTTCTGACTCTCAGTCAGTAGAAACCTTCTCTGTATTACTGGGGAGAAAAAAAAAGGTTTGGGGTATACTCTTCCAGCCCTTTCATCTGCATTTGCAGTAGGTCTTTGAATGTCAAGGTCACACATTTATTTTAGGCTTTTTGCCTGTTAGCCAAATAGTGGCAGTGGAATTTGATCATTAGATACTCAAACCCAAGAAAAATGACCATGTGGTTATATGTTATTAAATGTTAAGAGAAAGAAGGGAAGAAAATAAATCCCTGCATATCTGTTCAGTACTTAGAGAAATTTCATCCAAAAAATTCAATTAGTTCCTGGCACATGTCACATGGAACACATCACTTTCATTGCTTCAAGTACAATTAGGCTGAGAGACCACAGAGCATTGAGGAAGGAAACGAGGCCGGGGTTTGGAGCGGCAGCAGCATCCCCACACGTGCTCTGCTCAGGGAAGTGGCTCCCAGCTCCTCACAGGAGCTGTATCTAGACCGTGACAGTGCACAAGCACCCAGCACTGAATGAAACTTCAATAGCTGCATCTAATCATGTTTTTGATCTGCAAAAAAATTAAAAACATATGAATCCCAGAATCTTAGGTGTGTGAGGGGTTTGGGTTTTTTTTGGTTGTATTTTTTTTTTTCTGAAGGGAACTGTCACAATAAAAAATGTAATTAATAATGTATTTTACCGTTAGTGTCCTTATAAATAATTGATTTTTCTGGTGTGAATTTAGTTTTTTTCCAAGATAAAATGCACTTTGAATAATCCACAATTCTGCCCTAGAGCAAACTGAGATTTATGCCAGAAAAAACAAATAATATTTCTAAAGGTAAATTGAATCACATGCCATTCTTCTTGTGTAAGGCTCTTTATTTAAAACACACCCTACTCATTTCAGCAGCATGGGATATAATTAAATCCAAGCACTTTATTTATGTAACAGTAGAATTACTACAGAGAAACAAAAGGAGAATCCAAACAAGACGTTTTTGAAGAAAAAATACATTGCCAAAAAAAAATTAAGTGGGTTACTTACACTCCCAACATTAAGACTTTGCAAACCTAAAACTAGATCACCTTTTATCTAGTAAGACAAGTGTTTCAGAGGAACAGATGACCTTTCTAACAACCCTAAAACAACAATGCCTTTTTAATGTGTACATATTAAAAAGGCATATGCATTATATAAATTTCATCATCATCACATGTTTTCTCACTTGGCCCCATAATTTTGTGATCTAAACACTATTGGCCAACAGTACCAGCCTAGAGAGTCTGACCTTTACTAAAAGTTTTACTTGAGCCCAGGTTAATTACCCTTCAGCTCAGCAAGAGAAGTTATATAGCTACAAACCACAAATGAAACATATATTTATATTATCAACTGTTCCTTCATAAGACACATTAAAAGAGCCTTATATAATTCTTTTATGTGAGAAATATCAGTTCTTGATTTCATTTTCCTTGAGGAAAGTCATTGTCAGTGTCCTTGCACTGCCAAGCTGTCCATGAAACGTACAAGTGGCCCAAGAGTGGAAAAGAAAACTCATGCGGGAGGCAAATTTCTTCTTTGAGAATAAATAGCAATATTATGGTGGCATTTATCAGGCAGGAGTAAAGACAGTATTTTGTTTGCTCTGCCACATGTCTACATTAAAGCAAAAATTTATGACTTCTATTAGTACATATTTTGCAGGTTATACATACAACAGTGGCTATCATAAAAACAACTAAAAGGAAAGGGTTTAAAATACAAAAGCCAAATGCTCTTAAAGGTGATTTTCAAGAGATTGTTAAAAATAAGTTTGTCTTTGCCTCTTATTTAATATGTACTAAAATTACATAGGAAGGCTTTCACTTCCATTTTAACAGGTTCAGAATAAACAAAATAATATAACACAAGTCAAAATAAAGTAACTTTTAAAACAGCACAAAAATACAACATACTTAGTACACATGGTATATCTACATGTTTTCATCAGAAGAAACAGTATAAAATGGATTTATTTACTCTTTTATTCCAGATTTGATGCTCACTATATTCTTAGTGCATCTTCAGGCCTGAAAGAAGCACCAGGTAGTAATGTAGCTCTATGATGCAAAGTATTTATCCCGCCCTGGCATTTCTGCGTGAGGGGAGAAGGCAACTTTTCTGTAGCTCTGAGTAACTTCCCTGGGTGTCATCGTTTAACTCTAGCCATCAACCAAGCCCCACACCAAGCTCGCTCACTTCCCCCTGGTGGGATGGGGGAGAGAGTTGGAAGCGTAAAAATGAGAAAACTCATGGGTTGAGATAAAGACAGTTTAATAGAGATAGCAAAATCTGTGCAGAAAAATAATTCAAAATAAGAAATTCATTCACCACTTCCCATGGGCAAGCAGATGTTCAGCCATCCCCAGGAAAGCAGGGCTCCATCACATGTGGCAGTAACTTGGGAAGACAAATGCCGTCATTCAAAACATTCCCCTCTTTCTTCTTCTTCCCCCAGCTTTATATACTGAGCATGATGCCATATGGTCTGAAATATGCCTTGGGTCATTTGGCATCAGCTGTCCTGACTGTGTCCCTTCCCAACTTCTTGTACCTTCCCAGCCTCCTTGCTGGTAGGGTGGTGTGAGAAGCAGAAAAATCTTTGACTCCATGTAAGCACTGCTAATCAGTAGCTAAAACATCTCTGCAATCAACACAGTTTCCAGCACAAATCCAAAACATAGTCCCATAACTAGTTTCTGTTAAGAAAATTAACTCTATCCCAGACACTTAGCCAGAACCAGCCCACTGAGTAACCAGGGACTGTGCGGGAAAAGAAAGTTGTAATTAAAAATGTAGGAGATGCATTAATTAACATTACCTTTATAGATAGATCATCTAGAAAGTGTTTGTGTTTATAGTACTCAAAGATAAAATATTCTGCAATTGTCATCAAGCTTACGTTTCTTCAAATGTGGAAAAGATCACCTGCTTAACTCTCAGTCAAATGTAGAAAGAAAATGTTTACCCAGATTTTGTATGTTTTTGTTCCTGTATCCAAAATAAAATATATAAACTTGTTTGTACAAGAATTTCATACCCAGACCTAATAACTGTAATCATATTCAGTCAGACATAGAGACTAAAGTATATCACAATATATGTGCAAATGCTAGTATAAACAAAGCCTTTGTCAAAAAAAGAACCTGAGGTTTCTGACCTGATGTAGCCAGTAGATAGAGCAGAAAAACGGTCAAAGTAGCAATTTAGCATTTGGGCATTAGAGAATTGCAGAATTATGTTATATTTGGTTTTTTTTCCATTTGTGTGGACACCTGGGATTAAAAAAAGAAAATCAAAATTCCTAAAAATCTTTAGTTTGGGTATTTAATTTATACTTGCAATAAAATTTTTCTAATGAGAAGATTGTCATTATCTCTAAAAGCAGAATGTAGTCTATTAATCACATTTAGCTTCTGTCCAAGCCACTGATGTTTCCTTCAACTAACATTGGCCATGGCTTAATATTACTTATCTGCCTTTTCATTATATATAGCAACAAAAGATTTAATTGCATCTATTTTTCAAAAAATGTGATCAACAATTGTAAATGTTGTCTTTTACTTGGTTAAGAACAACTCTTTTGCCAAATTAAATCTTCCAAAAATGTTAACTGGTTCTTGACATAGACCATGCAGCCACCATAAATTTGGCTCCTTGACCCAATGTAATAGCAAGATGAAATCAGAATGACTGTTGCTTCTGAAGTTCTTGCTTCTGTCTACTTGTACCACATCATGTAGTGTCCTCATTATCAACTTTATACCTAATTTTCATATTACCTCTTATCAGTATTCTCAGGTGGCTTGTTTGTTCTTCTGCTGAAAAGTTAGGGTTTTATCCAGACCTAGAGAATAATGCTGCCCTTCCCTTCATCCTACAGCTGTCCCTCTGTACAGATGTTGGATGTTTGACCTATCAGTGCACAACAATGTCTAAGGTCTACTTAATGATTTTCTTAGGAATGCCAAGTTCTTGAATGTTCCTGGCTCTCCAATCAGTAATTGGCCTTTGAACCATTTTTGTGACTATTTTCATCACTCCAACGTAACAAAAAAGTAAACATCCAAAAACAGGAAAAGCCCATAACCCAGAAGATGGAACATGGTAAAGCCACTGCAGCCTGGAGTTCTTTTTTTTCAGGTGAAAATAGCCCTATGTTGAATGGAGGTGGGTAGCCATACCAGTACCTGAATTGTTTAAGGGATAATATTCTTACAACTGTGTAAAAGTTAATATGATCATTCTAGCATTAAGCTGATGAGGAGTTGAATCTCATTTTATATATGGACACAGACTTCCAGCTCTTCCTACTTCACATACAAATAGCAGGACTTTAGTGGTATCCTCCGCTTTCACCAGACGAAACCAAGTCAGAAATTCTATTTCACATCTTCATCATCAGGGTCAGCTCAGTTTTCTAAACTCTGAAGTTTGGGATTTTACTGATGAGAAAATTTCACTGACATGTCCTTTATCTCATTAATTATTAGAAATTTATTTAAATAAATTAATAAGCAAGAAGGAAACAGATAAAAAATGGTGCTTTTTAATGACTGTGGTTTTACTTGCTTGCGATGTGACTTCTCAAGGATTAAGTCTGTTGGTTCCTGCCATATGGTGATAGCTATGTTTATATTACATGTATACATGTATATATTACATTTGCTATTAACTTGTTTCTGTTCCACTTTGGTCCAGATCTCAGGCTCTTATGAGCCACACAGCTTCTTGTCCATTTATATTAATTTATAGCATTTTATCTAATACAATAGCACCAGCAGATTCAGTAAACAGTTGTTTACTAATGACCAACCTAATTATCACTGGGTCAAAATCCAAAACCCCAGTCTCACACATAGCCTTCTCTTCTGCCAATTCTGTAAACATGAACCACTATTCAAAAGATGCTGCTGAACTTTAGGTGTGGATATCAAAAGTCTCAAGTTTGGAAGTTGTTCTTTATTTCTGTGCTTTTAGGATTTCAGCAAGCACAAATCTCCTTCTTGGGGGTACAACGCTTTCAGCTGGATCCATGTATACATTTCTGTGGAAAGGTCAGGTGCTCTGCTCAGTATTCAGGCAGAGAAGGCAGATAGAGAACATGCAGGTGAGATTTCTTCACCAGAGATATAAGTTAACTTTTCACAATGTCTCACATGACATTGCTATTCAAATGAGACTTACAGGTTTAGTATCATCTTTTTGTCTCCCAATACTCATACACAGCACCAATGGGCTCTTGCAGACATTCTCTAATCTGAACCATATGATAATGTTGAAAAAGTGTGTAATTTTGATAAATGGCACAGAAGTTGTTAGGTAGGTTTTGTCAGCCAGATACACATTCTGTCACCATACTGCAGCTGTTCAGCTGGCTGATGGATAAATTCTCTCAGCTTCATGAGCCTTAAAGGAATGAGCAATTCACCAGATACTTGATAAGAATAACAAGCTGTTTAGCTGCATAGGAAAAAGCTAGAAATGAATGTACTTTCCTTTCTGCATCCACAGAGGGCCTGTAGAAAATTTGAGTCATACATTTGATGTGGTGAGCTACAGC
Organism: Corvus brachyrhynchos; assembly: GCF_000691975.1. NCBI lineage: Eukaryota > Metazoa > Chordata > Aves > Passeriformes > Corvidae > Corvus > Corvus brachyrhynchos. The sequence goes on along the minus strand of NW_008246057.1, from coordinate 8,081,971 downwards.
TGAGGGACATTTAGCGGCCTCGGTAGTATGCAAATTATGCAGAATTCAGAAAAAAAAAAAAAATCTTTTATTATGATGTATTATTTCAACAAATAAAAGTATGGGGATATGTATGCCCTGAAAAGCCCTGATATAAGTGCATTGCCTTTAAGTACCAAGTCATCCTAATAGCAAGTACAAAGCCATCAATGACATACGAATTGTGTGATATATGGGTAATATGGTGTGAGAAATTCTTTATGACACTGAACTCTTGGAAATCAGATCCAGCTACTGATATTCTCAATCCAAACAGACTGGCTACAAACTGCTAACAGAAGGGGTTTAGTCACCCTTCTCATTTCTATGGTCAATGGCAGGTGGCAAATGGTTGCTTTGTTAGACACGAAGGGAACTCGGCATTAGCTTAATGATGGTCACACGCTTCTTTTAAATTCTTGACCCACTGATTTCTATTACTAATCTGATGCATAATCTTTTTCCTGTAGCTCTGGAAATTCCCTCTTTTCTCAGATCAAGAACTGGTAGGGAATGGTACCTGCATCACCAAGGCTTGCTCGATATATTCATAGTCATCCTCCTCTGGGAGAAGAGGAGAAAATTGTGCCTAGCCAGCATTTATATTTTTGTTCCTAATGAGAAGTCAGAAACCGTGCAAGCAGATCAGCTCAGGCATCTAGAAGTGACCTGAGGAAAGAAAGATGATATTTATAGCTTCAATATTTACAGTTTGGTTTGCTGCTCACATTTGGACTCATGCCTATTGGGTTTTCCCTATGTCCATCTAGCAAGCAGAACCACCTACCTGAAATCGCTCTCACACCATGATGGCAAAAGTTACTAATCAGTGATCAGTCCTTAAAACTCAGAGGCACATGTTCCATGATACTCTTGGAGATAACACTCTTTGCTGCTTGTTGCTTTAAAGCAGCATAAATGATACATAATGAGATTTATTTCTAATGCCAGAAATTAGTACTTTGAAGAACTTGTGTCAGTGTCTTAGACATCATGAAAGCTGTATACTTTACAAGTCACCCATGGTCTCAAACAACAAAAATATTTGTAAACAAAATGCCAGTTCTTTTTATTTCCCCCTAATAAGCACAGAAGGAAGCAAGAATGTTTCCTTTTTGAGGGAGCAGAGGAATTTTTTTTTTCTGTATGTTCTGTATTTTCTATATTTATTACTGTTTCTATCCATTCACTTCTGACTAAACTACTACAAAATATTTTTGTTCTCCCTGTGTTAAGGATCATGACAAGACTCTTTAATACCAAGCTTCACTTGAAGCCAAAACCAGGGACATGTGATGTGAAACTTTGCATTCTTCGTAGTTTTGGATGTCCAGAAGAGATTTAAATTCATGGCAGCAGGCTGTTATGCTGAAGCAAAAGAAACACAGTTTATCTGGACTATGGTCCTCCTTGCTTTTCAAAAGCTCTGT
>NW_008246057.1:8056320-8080512 GCF_000691975.1 Corvus brachyrhynchos | reverse complement strand
AGTGAAAAACAGAGTTTACAAGGCCAAGATCCTTGGTACCACTACAGAATGACAGATATTTCATGTCAGTTCCCAGTTCTACAGTTGAGGAGTAAATGAAGCAGCTTTGACACTTATTCATCAAAAGCACAGGAAACCCATGTATCCACATACTCAGAGTAGAAACGAGAGTGAACAGAAAATATTTTCAATGGTGATACAGAGATGAAAATTAAATTTACCTCCAAATTTTAATCAAGAAATACATAGTAGTATATCAACATACTTACTACAATTTCTTAATTAAATAATACTATGCAAAAGTATTCAGAACATAATGCAAGAAATAAAGTATCCAAGTTGTACTTTTTTTGAGAGATGTGGTAAAAAACAAGTGAGCAAGTTTCTGTGTGGCATCTTCAAGAGATAAAAAAGTCATATATTAAGTGCTTAAGCCAGCACTCAGTCCTCCTTGAGTCCGCCTCAGCTGGGGTATATCCACTGAACAATGTAAAAACTACCAGGCTCTAGGTATATCAGACTTCCAAATGGGAGCAACTAGTGAGATGGTACCTGTTCTCATGTTGACAGCAACAGCAATGCAGGAGTGTTGCACACCCCAGAGCTGCAATGAAGTTAGTGGGCCATTCTCTGGCATATCGCATGATTTTATTTTCCCCACAATGTACCGTAATTTTAAGGGGTGCTTTTTAGGTTGTGGACATGCCCTCATACCTAATCCAGCCTGTCCTATATGCTTAGATATTTCAATAGATTTCTTTCAAATTGTTGAAATAAGAATGTTCTTCCCCAGATAATGTGAATTCATGTCATGGTTTAACCCCACTCGGTGAATAAGTTCCATGCAGCCACTCACTCATCCCCACCCCTTTCCATCTTGGTGGGATGGGGAGGAGAATTGGAAAAAAAAGGTGAAAAACATGGGCTAAGATAATAATTTATTAATTGAAATAGTTTAATAATTGAAATAAATATAATTATTATTATTAATTAAAATAATAGCAAAGAAAAGCAAGACAGCAAAACCAGAGAGGAATAAAACTCAAGAGAAAAAAGTGATGCTCAGTACAGTTGCTCACCACGTGACTGATACCCAGACTGGCCTTGAGCAACTCTTGGCCCCTCCTGGCCAACTCCCCCCAGTTTAAATACTGGGTATGACATTCTATGGTGTGGAATACCAACTTTGACCAGTTTAGGTTTCCCAGCTTCTTGTGCAGCTCCTCACTGGCAGAGCACAGGACACTGAAAAGTCCTTGACTTAGGGTCAGCACTACTCAGCAACAGCCAAAACATCAATATCAGTGTGGTATCATTATTCTCATACCAAATCCAAAACACAGCAGTGTACCAGCCACTAGGAACAAAATTAACTCTATCCCAGCCAAAAGCAGGACAATTCATAAAGCATGTTTCTGTCTTGTGAATTTAGCCCACTGTAAAGGGAACTTTGTTGTTTCGCTGGTGTCAAAACATACATATAGCTTTTGAGAAGACAAAGAAATGTGTTTTACTGGCAGAGTTATTCACAGCATCATCAGTTCTGTGAGTGCTCTCTGTAACCTGCAAATACTGAGTCAGGAAAATGTCACTTCAGCTGTGTTTACATCCTTTGATGTTCATTTAAAAAAATAAAAATAAAGGTATCAAGCTTTCTAAAATGACATATTTAAAAAAAAAGACAAGCTAAAATGTTTGCTGAAACATATTTATTATTTCTATTCATTTCTACACCTTGATTTTTGATGCTTGATTATACAGATCAATCCATCACATACGAGATATTAACATGTGAGTTGTGTAAATAACCAAAAAATATAGAAATTCTGAATATTGATATTCACAACAGAATGCTGATGAATTAGTTCTGGACTCTTTTTCAAGTAATGAAAAAAAATTAAAGTTTCTCAATCCTCTTATGAATATTCTGAAAAAGAAAGAAAATAACTCCCAAGCTTTATTTTTTCACAGAATCACCAAATCAATTAGGTTGGAAAAGACCTCTGAGATCATGGAGTCCAACCTGCAACCGAACACCACCATGACAACAAACCATGGCACCGAGTGCCATGTCCAGTCTTTCCTTAAACACCTCCAGGGACAGTGACTTTGCAATCTCCCTGGGCAGCCTGTTCCAATATCTAATCAACCTTTCTGTGAAGAATTTCTTCCTGATGTCCAACCTAAACCTCCCCTGGTGCAGCTTGAGGCTGTGTCCTCTTGTCCTTTCACTTGGTACCTGGGACATGAGGCTGCCCTCCACCTGGCTATAATCTCCTTTCAGGCAGTTGTAGAGTGTGATAAGGTCTCCCTGAGCTGAGGCTGAACACCCCCAGCTCCCTCAGCTGCTCCTCACAGTACACAGGACATGCTCTTTGTTCCACTTCAGTCACAGATCAAAAGATTACTTTCCAGCTGACATCTCTGACTGAACACAACAACTGCTGCTGAGATTTACTCAGGTGTGGCAGATGAAAATCAGCTGTGTTAGGATCAGTCAAATGAAACAGACACTGCACTGCTACCTAGAGAGTAGATAAAAGGGCACACACTGTCTATTTAGATTGAGCCCTACCAAAAATGTGTGTCAAGCAATAACAACAGAAACTTCAAAATAATGTGTACATTAAATATTTAAACCTTTGTTACAGAAAGAAGCAGGGATATTCAGTGTGTATTGGAAAAAGATCTTGAATTCTGTTGAATCCATTAATTTGTCCAACTAAATGATGTCCTGTGAGTGGCATTCACTATCACTGAGAATACAGCTGTCATGTTACAAATTAAATGCAATTATAAGAGGTTTCTTTTTCCTTCATTTAAAAAAACTTTCCAGTTTATGCAACTTTTCCTTTTGCAATATTGAATATCATACTTTTTCTTTAAGCATAACATGCGGTGGGTCTTCTTTGATTTATTTATGTAAAAGAAAAACCCAAACCAGTAACAAAGACCTCCCCAAACAAAATGTGGGACCTTATACGTGTGTAAATGCAGGTGTGTTTAAACTGGACACAGATCTCTTGACACAACCCTAAACTCTAAGTGTGCTAAGGCAGAGTTGCACTTCCTGCTGTGATCTCTCTGCACCTACCCTTGCCTGACATGCCACTACACACACCTCAGGCCTGTTTAAAGCCTGAAATACTGCAAGTTCTGTCCTAGCTTTAAAGTGATTCTTTTTTACAGAAAGTTTGAAATTATCATTTTTATTATGTGAACAGGAAAAATAACAAATCTTATTGTATTAACATTTAGACCTGTGAGGCCCATTCAGAATATGACTTTGCCTAACTTATCATCCAAGTTTTATATTCTGTGGTATATGCAGTCAATGTAGTTTCTGTTCCTAAGGAATAGATATACACATGCATGTATGAGAGAGTGTGCCCTCTGATTCTTGAAAGGAGAGGAATGCATTTCCTTAAAACACATTAAAACAAAAAACCCCACAAACCTGTTAATAATTGAAAGTCCAAAAGATGCAAGGATGAGTGGCAGCTGTCTGCCACCCTATACTTTTTGGGATGGCCATTCTTAGAGGCTTATAACAAACTGTCAAATAGAGTTATTTAAGCAAGAATCTATTGCTTCAGTCTAACAGTCTATTTTGCACAGCCATTTCACATATCTATCCAACAGATTGTTAATATTTCTGCCACTGGAAGCTATGGTCTCTTTGCTCCCTTTTGCTTGTGTCTCCGGAATTGCCTGCCAAGGAAGGACTAACATCCAGAGCTAAAGGAGATGGTGGCATTACCACTTTCTCCTTAGGGTACCACTGAGAAGAAAGGGTGAACTAGCAGCTTGCAAACTCCTTCCTTGGCTACTGACTATCCCAAACTCTTTTGCTCCATCCTGTTTCTACATGGTCTTACCCATTTCCAAGGTTATGACAACTTCTTTGAATTTAGCTCCTTCTTCTTCAGTGGTAAAAGGTACCTCACACTTCAGTTTTCCCCTCTTTTCCCCACCTCCCTTTTGTGAGCAGGCTTTCTGCCTCTCCATGTCCCCAGCTTGGGATCCTGCCAACACAACTGAGACAGTAAGTCTGGAAATAGCCTATAGAGCCTTGCTTTGCTAGACTGGAAACTTTTAAAAAATAGTCTGGAAAGATTTATACAATGGATTGGCAGCTGATTAACAGAAAAACACACCCAGGAGCCAAAATGAATTTTGAGTACTGTGGAAGGATGCCAGCTTCACAGCTCTGCAACCCAAAGCTACCTACAAGACAGGTACAGGACAGGGAACAACTCCACCAGCTTCTGCCACCCTCTCTGAGGAAATCTGAAGACTATGAGGAGGAACAGTCAGTGTCTCTGGATGTGATTTTTCGTTGTAGTTAAGACCTGAGGGTTGAAAAGTAAAGGAAACTTTTTATAAGCATTGCATAGATCTCTTTAGGGTAGATGCTTTTTCCTTCTCTATAGTTCATGGCAGCAGTTTGGATCTCATCAGCATTTAGAGAAGGTCAGACTCCGATGTTTTTAATTGCTCAGCAGAACATTTTTTCATCCAAAGAAAATTAAATTCATGTGACAAAAATTTTCAAATCCATCTAGCTTCAGGTAAGTTGTCTGTTAAATAAGACCCTACTGAGATCAAAAGTATTGACAAATGATCCCTGAATAGCCAATATATCTATGGGGAAAAAAAAAAGTGCATCATGTCATGAAGATACTCTCTACTTAGTTATTTTAATACACAAAAATAGAGTTCTTTAAGTCCAATGTTATTCTCAACGTATCAAAAACTGGCTTTTTTTTATTATTATTCCTTGTGAACTCCTTTATTTTCAGCATTGAAAACACAATATTACAAGCATTTTAATATTGCCAGCAATATGTTATCAACCATTATTGTGTTCTGTGCTTCCCTGTATCCTCTAGTCCATGTTTGGTTTTACTAAATTACAGTGATTCTAAGTGTGGCTTTTGGAATAGCAGTAGGAATAATTGTTCTGATTTATATTACTCCAGCTCTGCAGTTTTCTCTTAGTATTTTCAAGTAAAAATCCATTTGAAGCACTGAATCAACAACACCTTTCTTGTTTCTTTGCTAGTTTTGAAAATACTGTTTTTAACTAAACTGAATGTGCATAGATTAAAAAAAATATTAATTGACAACTAACTTAAAACACACTGAAGTTTTTGTGCCTACATATAAGGTACCACATTCTTGGAGCTTTTGAAGGACCCAAAGCCTCATCCAGGTGTTTAAAAGTATTACTTGAAGTTTTCAATCAGATTTTTTTCAGCAGAGAACTGAAGTTTCAATACAAGCTGTTCTTGTAAAAAACTAGTTTCAGCTAACTTTATTTTTAACAACTGACCTCTGAAAAATAAAACATTCTGTTTTTCAGGCAAAAACATAGAAACATTGACCCAAAGTAAACTGGGGTTAGCTACTACACTAGATAAAATATATGTTGCTCCTTATTCCCTGGTCAGAATTGGAGTTGTCTTCCAAATGATAACTAGGCCATTCACATACAAAGGTCTTTGTATTTCATTTCTACTTTCTACTTTGGGAAACATATCATCACTTCCAATGAAAGCTGCCTAAAATTGGTCAGAATAGACTGGTAATTCTGTGGGAAATATAGTAAATTTTCCTACCACAAAACCAAGTAGTCTATCAGATAAACTTCAATACCTCACTGACACAGATCATGTTATCATGTTATTGATAGTATTTTTCCATGAAAATATAATTAGAACTTACTAACTTTTCCATATATAAAAAATCTAAATATCTGTCATTCCTTCTCATTTTTTCTTCCCTCCCTTTATTAGGTTTAAATATTCTAAGCTGTATGTTGTTTTGCAAAAAAATTACTGTGTATAATGTCTGATGCTCCCACTGGCCTTGGGATGGTCAGTACACCAACTTGTGCTCTAATTATTGGAGGCAAAGTTGTACTTTCTACATTTATAAAACCACTTTTAAGATCACTTTTCTTATTGTCCTCTCTCCCTCTGTGATTTTAGGATCACAGGATAGGTCAGGTTGGATGGGACCACAGGAGGTTTCTAGTCCAAGCTCCTGCTCAAAGCAGGGTCATCTTGAGGTCAAACACAGATGCTTAAGGTTTTTATCCAGCTGTGTCTTCAACATCTCCAAGGCTGAACTTCTCCAAGCGTTGGACTATCCTCCTGTGAACAAAGTTTACATCTGCTCTGGACAGTGCCTACAACAGGTACTACCAGTACATTCTCCCTGCAGAAGGTTTTATCACATCCAAAATCATGCTCTCTCTGATTCTCTCCAGCAGGCATGGCACTAATTTGTGTAATTTCTCAAAGCATATTGACACACATATTGAATCAACCTTCAGCATCCCCATAATCCAACTGAACTGTTCTGTGCCAAGGAAGTCACTGAGGATACCTGAAATGTGGTTATGGTCCTGATTACTACAACCATCTGAAGTGTTAGTATATTCATTCAAGATGTGAATATCTGAATCTAGGGTTACTGAAACAGCTTTTCCAGGTATGACCTTCAGTACTGAGTTCTCCTAAGTTCACTGTCCCTGCCCTGGCTGAGTCTCTATGCAGCCAAGATCCTGAGAGTCACAGTATGAGAAAGAACATTTACCCAGGACTGTCTAGCTCTCCTTTGGTGTACAGGATATTCAGAAGAGACAAAAGATGTAAAAGTTGTAATACCCATGTTTATGACTATTCCTTTAACTTTCTGTCAAATGCCAATAAATAAATGTCAAGTAACTTGACTTTCCTTCTTTTAGCTGGAGCTAAAACTCTTTTACTTGTTTCTTTTGCACTCCTCTATCCACTGTAATGGATTTGCTGATGAGATTGTTCTGAAGACTGGTGGCTGAGTAGAACCTAGAAAAGGAGAGTTAGACCTACTCAAACTGAAAGAAACTGGGAATACAGGTCTGATTCTTGAGGTCTTTTTACTCCTAAGGTACTAAAATGGAGCAAAGGAAAAGGAACGCTAAGTTCTCCCCAGAAAAAAATTTCTAACACTTCAACACAGAAAACATCTAGATCATATACTGCTTCTTCAAATTTGAAGACACTTCCTCTTCTTATGGTAGAGGGCACAGCAATGTTCACTTCAGGAGTATGGATCATTCCATAAGGAATATGAATGTAAGATCTACATCCAAATATCTGTGCTTTTCAGGCTTGGGGACAGAGAGAACTAGTATTTTAAATTTTAATTTGGAAAATATGTATTTTCCTGTCTTTAAACCTGTCTTGTGCTTTTTCTTATTTTAAAGGACAGTGAAGTAATTTTTTTGTAAATTTCTGGAAATAACAGAATAAGTCTTTGCTTTTACTGAGACTTAGATAATTTAACACAACATTAACCTTACTATGAAGCTTTATAAAAATTTTAATCTCCAAGTTGCTTTCCTGTTCAGATATATGAAAGTGCATCTAAACCAATAAAGCCTGATTCAGGAACTGATGGGCTCATTTGCATCCTGGCCAGAACATCAATCAATAGCTTTCATTTTGTTTAAAGGCCAGGGGCCAAATTAGAGTTTAAAAAGTCCTTGTAAAACCTTTGGGTAATTTTGAGATTGAATCTAATGAAAGATTAATGAATACAGGCATCCATTTCTAGCCCATCTATTTACATATGACTTCTACCTAAGTCCTGCTGAGTGGCAATCAAAGTGAATCAGTCTGTTTCTGCAGACAGTGCTGACTAGGTAAGAATAGCTCCTGCTACCATAGAAATCTCTTCTTTTGTATGCCTGTATCATAAGTCAGAAAAGTCAGATGTAGGAAGGGACAGCAGGTGCACTCTCTGCATAACACTCCTAAAAAGTTTACCAGAATTTCCACTTTAAGTATCAGAATCATAGTAAATACTAGATGTGGTAAATACCACCACATAATGGCTCCTACAAGCTATAGACATGGAGAAAAATTTCCACTGGTGAATGAGAGCAGAATGCTCTTTGAATCATAAATCACATTTCCAAACAAAGTGCTGAGTGTATTTGGCTACATGATTCTTTTTGCAATGGTGATCACTAGATAGACTAACCTGAAGTTTTTTATTCAATGTAATAAATGCATCTAATTAATTTCACTTTTCCAATATGATTTGATCTGGAGAAAAAAACACAGATTTTCACTACTGTTACTTTATTTACTTTTATGAAACCCTTGATTTGCTTTCTTCTCAAGGGAGACTAAATATTCCTGGTCTGAAACTTTCTTATAAGAATAGTAGCTGAAGTTTTTGTTTGGTTTTTTTTTTTTTCATATGAAATGAGTTATTTTGAGGAAAGATTTTATGTCCCACACAAAAAGAATAAATTGTCTTTCTTCATCAAAGTTGCAAGATGTTTCTCCTAGTACTTAACTAAACTTAAGCTTCATGAGAATCCACCCCTAAATTTCCTCTGAATTTTTTTTTTTACTGTGGAAATGTTACTTTGAGACTCAGAAATTATGAGAACCCTTTGTTTTCTAGCCTATTTTCTAAAATAGTGATGTAATATTTTAACATGATAAAAATTTTTTAAAAGTAATCTTTCTTACAGATGCTCCTTTTTCTTGTACCTTCAGAATTTATATATAAAATCAACAAATGTTCAGAGCATACTATTTTTTTCTCCCCTTTTCCAGATAATTAGATAATGCATGTTTGCTTTGTCCTGATCTTCACCAAATATCTAAGTGTATCTGAACTATTTTCAGTCATTCCCTCTCTTTCAAGCCAGCTTCCAGTCACTCTTACCATCTGTGAATCACCACTCTAGGCACTGGGAGCTCCTGTTAGTTTTGCATTGACAAGTCCTTTTATTGTTACTAGGTGCTAATCAGAGAAGTCACTGATATTGACAAAGTGATTTTACAGAGTTCTATTCATTCTACTAGAAATGAATTCTTTTAGTAGACTTTGGGATTAAATGTAAAAAGAATGAAGTTTTCTCCCAGATATCTTCTTGAATGTGATCAAAGATCTTGAAACAATCAATAGAAAGCTTACTCATGCTGTATGTACAGAAATGAAAAGGAATATTCTATTGCATCTGAGTAGAAAAGGAAGAATATTGAACTTGATTTAGACTTTTTTCTAATTGAATAATGGGCAATAAAAAACTTGTTTTTCCTTTCCTGTGAATATTAATAGCTTAATTTTTAATGTGAGTTCTAGAAAATTTAAGGCATTTTGTACCAGGCTCAAGAAAAAGTACACTTTAATTGAGACATAAAATACAGATGGAGGAAAGCTACAACAGCAATGTACCAGCACTAAAAATACCAAAGCTTAGTAAAAAAACCAGAACCACATTCAAGTTAATATCCTAATCCAATTAGAATTTCAGAGTTAAGAGCACAGAGGAAGTAATCACCACAAAGGTAGTCTGCATCAAGAATTACCACTGGCTCAAAGAGCTCTCCTCTTGAGTTTCCCTCTCAAGGCTGCAAGGAAGAGTCAGGTCCCTCGGCAAGGGAAAGACCTCACCATCCCGAGAGGAATCTGAGTGTGGTAGGGTAGGATTGCACACAGGAACCAATATGTGGTGTCTGAAGAGGTGAAGCAGCCATCGGGCAGATTTTTAATGAGATAATCAGGAGACCAGAATCCGAACAGGTCACTGGGAGCTGCAGCAATGAGATGCATCATTCTGTGACTATCCACAAGGGGCCAAAAAGTGACGGACTGATTCCAGCACTGCCAAATTCTGTGCAGTACTGATTTGTGCAGCAAACAGGCAGCCAAGTCCCATTGGTTTCCATGGAAAAGCACCTCAGGATTTCTCCTTTGTGAAGAAACTGAGTTAAACACATATGAAAGAATACAAATAAAACTCAACGTCCTTTGATAAAAATGGAGGTACTCTCAGTACAATCTTCCTTCTGACAGCTCATTGCAGGTACTCTCTTATTTTCTGAGCATATAGGTGGTTTCTTATGTGATTATGTAAAATTCCTAGAGCACTTTGTCTTGACATGTAGACATCTATATCAATAGGATACCTATTTGAATTGTCTGAGGGAGCCACAAGGTCTAAAAAAGCATATTGTGTAAGGAAGTTTTGGTATCTGTGTGATTCTGATGTCCAAATTATGTTTGCTAAATCACTAATTGATTTAACACTAACCTGTTTTACTCCAAAGCTCAAAGAGACAGCTGCTTAATGTGTGAAACAAAAGACACACAAATGCTCACCACAAAAATACTCAAGTCCCCCAGATGCCTAAATGAAGGGTGCTCAAAATGTTGTACACAAGAAAAGTTCTGCTTCCCTGTGATCACAATTGTTTTCTCTGTGTAAGAAATTAAAAGCAATCATATGCTCATTATCTCCAGCTCTTACTTGAGATCTTGTCATCTAGCAGAGATCACACAACACAAACAAAAAAGGCAGGTGTTTGATAAGATGATGTGCTGGAACCTTGTCTGCTCTTTCCAACTACATTAGATTATCTAAAAGAAGATACCACCCCACAGCTGTCTTCTTGCAGTTCTCATTGTCTTTTGAAACTCTGACACTGCTCTGCTGGGATTATCTCCCCCATACATGGAGCCATTCACTTTATCCAGGAAATGAAGACTGGTGAATAAATGCACAGACTTTTACTGACAGAGGATTTTTGCAATTAAGTTTGAATAAGAGCAGAAATATTTTAAATCCTTTTCGAGCAACAGACTTGATCAAAAGCTTTTCATGTCCTTTTTTTACCCTTTTCTTTCAGATATTACCATTTACCTCCAGATATTACATCATTTACCTCCAGACAAGACATTTTTCACCTGATTCCAGTAACAGAAATAAATAAGGTTTATGAAGATGATATTCTGTGAACCATGTAAATGAACATATCCAAACTAAGAACTCCACAATGTAGACATAAATATCTGACCTTGTTCTCCCACAGACTTTTTTTAATCTGTGGAGAAAAAAATATTCTTCTCACATGTTATTCATCTCATGTCAAAGTAGGCAACCAAAAAAAATCAAATTAATTGGACCCTAAATTGTCACTTTTTATCAGGGATAGAAAGGGATGTTAGGGAGGCTACCTCAGATGTAGAATGCTACAAAGTAGATATTTAAAGTTAGCTGAAATGAATCTCATCTCATCAGAAAATGAATCCAATAAAAAGTGGCTGTTTAAGAGCCAGTCTGTAGAAGAGATTGTGACACCCAATATTTTACTATCTGATTTAATTTGATGAGCCTATTATAACTTTACAGACTTCTGCAGTTCCTCTTTCAATTGTCAGTTCTAAAAAGCTTTTGTATTATAATTTATTTGCTAATCCAATAAAAATTATTGCACTTTGATCCCTGTCCTCCTCTCCTCCTCTGTAACCAAAAAGCTTCTGCTCTTCATTTCTTTTCATCCTGCTGATTATATTAGCTTTTATCTCAGAGAATTCTGAAGTTGCTACATCAACATATGTGAAAAGTCATAAAAATTAAAGGTGTCAAGGGAGAAAAAAACCCAAACCGATTTCTTAACAGTTTTTAAAATACTGCTAACTTTACAATCTTTAGTTCAAAGACAGAAGATTTTTTAGAAGGTTATTAAATTCTATGCCCTATTACCCTGGTTTCATATCAAATCAGTGGGATAGGGTGTGGCCAACTTAATAATGTTACTCAGTACCATCTTGCATCATTGCCGAGGTGGGGGAAAGACACTTCCCAGAAAGGGCTTTCCTTCTGAGGGGAGAAATAGTGGCATGGTGGAGAAGAGTTGGTCAGTATCTGTAGCAGTTTTTCATGTAAATCGTTTCTTTGTCTTATACTTTTTGTTATTAATATGGTTGCAGTTACAGTTGGTTTTCTTATCTCATTTCTGTTTCCAGTAAATTGTTCGTATCTCAACCCGTGATTTGCACCTTTTGTGCCTCCAATTCCCAACTCCATCCTCAGAGCAGGAAGAGGGAGGGCAGGTGGGGGAACGAGCTAGTGAGCAGCACCGGGTTTGGGAGAGTCTCAGTGGGGGCACTGAATTGGGAATTGCTGTTCCTACAAGCTGACAAGGGTATGCTCAGCAATTTCATTTCTTTTTAGCTCGTTAAAAGATACATTCTTACAAATGAGTTAATTAAAAGGAACGGTGGCTCTAACTGTAGGTGATTCTACTCCTCTCTAGCTCTGACTGTATTGACAGAATAGTAGCTATTGGACCTGTACTATCTCTGCAAAAGAGGTAGCAAGACCTTCTTTCACCCACTGAACCCACTGCTGTTTGGCCCACACCAGTTCTTATCTCTATAGCTCTGGCAATTTTACATGGAAGTAAATGTGTGGCTGGAGTGGACAGTGATGGACAGGGTCTTTTAAAGTCAGTTTTCATACTGAAGACAAAATGTAGTTTGATGGTGTTGTGCTATTGCTTAGGGTCTCCCTATAGTGAGTTAATGGAAATGTCTTCAGGTGAAGCTAATTTCAGCTACTTTAGGCACTCACAGTAGCATGGGATGAGCAGGCCATCATCCAAAGATAGCAGTCTTTATTACTTAGGAGAAAGTCTAGACAACCCTGCTACATGCTGCAGTTTTGAAAAGCTGAATTTGAGTGAGGTAATCTTATTATAAATCTTTAAGGATTAATTTGGGTATGCATGTTTGCAGACTTAAGTACCATTGTGAACATATAAGAAAGTAAATATACAATAAGAGTTCATCTGTTTGAAAAAGGAATTTAGCAGTGTCTGGTGAGTCATACACATACTGCCAGAAACTCGCATAGCAATAATTTACATTTTTTCTTAGACAAATGAAAATAGGTAACTGTGTTAAGAATTAGTAAATGACCACTGAAAACTTTTGGAAGACAGTTGGTATTTTTAACTTTTAAATTGAACAATAAATTGAACAATAAATTAAATGTGGGACCTATACCAAGACCAGACCTGGACTTTTCTGATTTTTCAGAGGAAAATACAACACCTGCATTGGAAGGTAGGCCGTGAGACACATGCACACACTCAGCTTTGCAGGCTTCTGGCACTGGGTACCAAGGTAGGGGAAGCCTATGCCCCGCTCCCAGCAATGCATGCAAAGATTAATACTCTGAACTTCACTGAATTAATCTGTCATGGTCAGGGGCTCCTACTGGTTGACCTAGTATACCTCTATATGTCAATGTCCTTTATGATGCTTTCAGCCCTTCATTTACTGCCCATCCAAACGTGTTACTGTAGATTTCCAAATATTTTGTGTGTGTTTATCAAAATTAGCTAAAAACAGCTACCCTGGACTCCCTAGAAGAGGCCAGTGATATAACTACTTTACTTAGACACACAACTTTCACAGAAAAGGGTAGACACTGTACATTTCTAAGGGTTCTGGATTTGCTGCCCCAGAACAAACTTCTGGAATCCACAAAGTTCCATTCCAGATAGCCAGTTGCAGCTGGGAATATTTTTATAATGTCAGTTCCACTGCTTTACCTTTCTCAAAACCATGTCCCCACTGATTTAATGAAATGGTAATTCCCAGTATGGCTTATGATAACTGAGTTGCAGTTTCCCTCCCAAATATTTCATCTTTTGTGGCAGATATTCTCAGAGAGAGTTTTATTACTGTACCTTCAGAGATGGAAAATCAGACTGATTTAATTTGTATTAGCATCATTACATCACTCCTTTGAAGATATCCTTAGTTATTTTAGAGACTGCACTCTCTCACCAAGCAAGCATTTATAACTAGATCTTCCACCTGATGAAAACAGAAATATATTTTTAATTTTGCTGCCTCAAAAATGTCAAACTTCATCCTTTCACAACCAACATGTATCCATAAACAGTGACTGACTAAATATAGAGTCTGGGAACATTTGAGATATTTCTGTGTTTGTCACGGAGTTCATGGGACCAAAGCCAATTGTTGTCTGCCTGGATATACATCACAGTAACTCTAGGTGACTTCAGTAAGAGTTCAGACAAGAATCCTCATCTCTGATGAGAGTTCAGAACCTGCAGAACCAACCTGGAAACTCCTTGAATACCAGAAAAATCAGAGTCCAAGCCTTTCATAAAAATCTCACACATTTGAGTGAAAAAGTTTTAGAAAAATGAAATCCATGTCTAAAGGCAGAAAAAATAACACAGCAGCAATTTCCCTCCACCTTTGAGACAACATATGTTTACAGTTTATCCTGAGGCACCCCTGGAGATTTCCATGGTGAGTGGCATGCTTGGGTCCAGTAGCCTGGATGTGATACAGCTCACTCACCTTCCCCTGAGCTGCTGCGCTTTTTAGCAGAACACTAAAGGTAAGTCATTGCCTGTTTTGGACTCTCAGAAGCTGATTGAGCAGTGTCAGGCAGAAATCAGAGCTAACTAAGCCAGGCCTTGACTGCACAAATAAAGTCAGAGCTTTTTTACCATTACAGATGTTTAACATTCTATAAATTTTTTGAAGATGCAATTTTCCAAGTCCATTAGTTCCACGCAAGCAAAATTCTCCATATTTTTTCTTTCCATTACAATTATTTGTTCCTTATCTGTAAAAGTCAGTACAATTGAAAGGAAAAACCACACCATGAAATAGTTTTATTTTCCAGAGCTAGTGATTGCCCTATTACACTTACATTGCAGTAGTTTTACGTTTAGTTAACTATGTTTCAGTGAACACAGATATTTATTGTCCTTTGAAGAATGTATTGACCTCAGGTTTGCCTTGGTCAATAGCTTGTCTTACAGAGAATTTAAAGATCTCACAAAAAGTAGATCTCTGGTTATTATTCACATGTGCACAACTCATAGAAATACATATTCATTAAAGTGCTAAGTTCTCTCTTAGACAATAAAGTATATTTTTAACAGAGTCACTCTTTACTAATTCAAGTGTTTACCCGTATTAGTTTTCTCAAATACTTGATGCTCCACCCTTCTGACTTGAGTGCTCAAGGCTTGATCTCACTAGAAAAAAATTGTAAGAACACCCATGAATGTTCACAGTTGCAACATTCTGACTTACAACAGAGTTCAGACCAAAGGAAATCAGTTTGATCTCCTTTCTGGTTGGTCATAATGCTAGATATGTTTTCTCTTATTCACCTCCAAAAAATATTCTCAATCCTAGATAACTTATCATGAATTTCCAAAATTTTATTTTAATATGCTAGGTGTTTGGAACTTACTATAGCAACTGTTAAAGCTGATGAATGAATAAATAAGGCCTTCACCTGTATGCAAGAGTGGCTGTTCAGCCTTTTGTGAGTGACTATGTGTCTTGACCATATATGAGCAGTAACTGGTTTTACCCATTTTATCTTCTCTTTATAGTTTGGATGGGTTCAGAACAGCAATAAAAAACATTACAGATGTTACACATTGAGCAACTAATTGCTGTTGGCAATCTATTAGCCCATTACCGTAAACTCGAAACTCTCATATTAGGACTTGAAATATATTTAAGTAATCAATGTCATTAAAAATACTGAAATTGTCTGTATAGTATTTTCAGAAGATTGTTACTATTTCTATTTTTCATTGACAAACATGAGTGACTTCTCTAGAGAGACTTCAAAGATTAAAAGAAATTTTCAAAATGTAAACGCATGATAATAACTCCTAAGTGGCAGTGCTGACTGCTGCGAGCTATGAGTCTGCATATGGATACTTGAAATTACATCCTACATCAAAGAAGCTTACATGATGCATAATGGTGTTTAATGTTAAAAAAGTGATCTCCTTTAAAGCCTTAGAGCTGGTGTAAAGGCACAAAAGCTCAAAGAAATTCACACATTTCTGGGAGAATAAAATGTAGAGTGATTTCTTAATGTAGAACATAAGTAGCAGAGTTGCATTAGCTGTTTTCTGCAGCAGAGAAACTTTTCACATTCTTTCTTGTAATACTGATTTTTCCAAACTTGCTGAAAGGGAAAGCTAGTATTTGTACATTCTCCTTGTGAAACTGAGAAGTCCAGCCATCAGGAGTTAAAATTTCTTATTTTACTTTTGAAATATACTCTGACATTTCAAAATCAGAGTCTACCTGAAGAAACTTAGGTTGAAGACTTATTCCAAAGGCAACAGCTGAATTTTAGTCATGGACTTGATCTGACTGTTTTTATTTAGACAGCTTGTCCCATTTGTCTCATCTGAAGCAGGACAGATTGTTTTAAATAAAAGTAATGGAGAATAAATGGAGTTAAAAGCTTCTGAGCAAAGCTCTGCCCTCAGAGAATTATTAGGTTAGTTCTCCTGAGGAACAAGGCTAAAGAAAAAAGGAAATTTGGCAGTTCCTCACAGAAACACTATTAAGATCACAATCACAAACTCTTCTTATGCAAGAGATCAGCTTGACTAAATCTCCTGCTCTTCATTAACCTCAAAAACAAAAAGGAAGCATGAAGAAATTGAAACTAGGTCAGTGTATCAGGGACAAGGATAAAAGAACAGTGTAAGAATGTATGGATGAAATTAGAAAAGCCAAGCTGTGAAGTGTGGAACAATCAGAAAGGACCACAAGAAGGAAAAAGAAAACATCTGTAAATACATTACTAGCATGTGGAAAATCTGGTGGAGAGCTGATTCAGTAGTAAGTGGGAGGAAGCTGTAGTCACAGATGTCACCAGAAGGGCAAGAATAGTCTTGTGTTGTTCCATTTCGTTGAGGCTCTCCCAATTGCTAATGTGCAGCACTGGTTTAATGATACTGAGGGCTCTTAACACTGTACTCAGATGAGTGTGGCAGGAACAGCGTAGAACAATCCCTCTGCCTGTCATGCACATCCTCTGTTCCAGGTCACTGTCTTTGCAGCAGGAACAGTGGAACAAGAAAAAAGCAGCTTCAGCTGCTTCAGTTAATGGTTTGACATCTTAATGCAAATGAATCATCACATATAGTTAACTGAAGTGGTTGGGGCATGAAGATAGAGTAAATACTGGAGTAGCCTTGAGTCCTTATGTCTCAGTAGTAATTCTTTTGAAGAGACTGCAAATAGCCCTATAAACCATCTTAGAAAAACAAGTTGTTTTCTGTTCTCTTTGGGAGCTCAGAAAAAGGTATGAGAACTTAAAATACTAGACAGTGTAAATATAATGCCTAGTTTAATAAATAGGAAGGCACTGGGGGAGTAGAGGAAAAGAGAGAGACAGAGAAAGAGGAGATAGAACAAGAGAAAGACAGAGAATTACAGACCAACCAGTTCAACTTAAGTTCCTGGAAAAACACTGGGACAAATAATCATCAACTGTCTGTAAGCACCTTGAAGATAACAAGTGAGATGAACAATAGCCAAGAGGGATTTGTCAAGTACAAATTGTGTCAAATAAATCTAATTTTCTTCTATCAGACAGTAACAGATTTTGTAGAGAGAAAGAAAGCAGAAGACGTAATATGTCTTGACTCTAATATAGCTTTTGATTCTCATGCGGCATTCTCATTAACAAGTTAGAAAATCAGGTCTGGAGACAAATTCTATAGCATGGTGCCAAAAAAAAAAAAAAAAAAAAAAACCCACATTCTGCTTCAGAAATATCTCTTTAAATACACCCAGGAGGAAATTTGACATATACAGTATAATTGCCTTGCTATCTAGACTTAATCCTGCATAGAAACCATCTGTTGCCCAAAAAAAAAAAAAAAAAGAAAAAAACCCCACAACTTTAGTTGCCATTAATCTACCGTCTAACAGAAAAATGCACTTACTGAACTGGGATCTTTGGAAGGGTTTCCTTCATCCAGAAATGTTTGCTATCTTCAATTCTGTATGCAGTAATATGAGGTAAAATTATTAACTGCCAAATAGTACACAAGGATCAGGTGGTGTAGTTCTGATTCCTTAAGGAAAGACCCAGGTAGGTGGATTGGAAGCTGAACACAAATTGGTAAGAGTGTGCTATTTTGAAAAAGTCAGATTTCATGCTGGGATTTAAAAACAGGAGTAGAGACTGCAAAGCATGAATTAGTGTTTCCCTCGTGATTAGCCCTGGCTAAAAGTAGTTGGATTAATATATCTGGTCTGAGGTACTTGAGATGGATTTGTGGCAAGTTGGGAGGTGAGCAGCAGGGTTCAGTACAAGGTACAGCCTGCCAGGGAACACTGAAGGAAATAACGTTGCTCAAAATACAGAAAAAACTCAGGGGAGATGTGATAATAATCTTCAAATATGAAAAGATGTTGAAAAGAAAAAATAATTAATTTTTTCTTCTTTCCCAGTGTAGAGAAAATTTTAGGTAATGGCTTTGCAGCAGTACAAATCTAATACAGGCCCTGGGAAGAAACTCAGTCCCAGGGACAGCTAAGTGCTCTAGTAGACTGTAAGGGAGGAGGCACAATCACACTTATTTGTAAGAATGTCAGCAGTGACGTAGTTTTAGGTCCCACCTTGGACTAGATGACCTCTGAATGTCCTTTCCACATCTTTGTCTTCATGAGGAGAGTACATCTGAAGTGGGACTGAGAGCCAAAACAAATCAGGGGGAAGCTGAACAAGAGATGCAGAGAGGTTTCTCTATGTTACAAGTTTCTATAAAAGAACAGAATGGAAAAATCAGACTGTGGGCTGGAATAAATATGGGCAATATGCACTGACATTGACAGGGAATTGCAGATCAAAAGTTTCAGTAAATTTATGTATATATGTATATAAACCATGTATCTCTATAAGTGTATATAAAACAATCTTAAGGCCATACATTTCAGGTCAGCATTGCTATATGTTGATAAATTTAAAATAAAAATATTCTTTATGTAATGCATTTATGTATATTTATATCTATGTAACACATTTCATATATTATTTTTTGATAATTTAGTTTTTATAACAAGGGTGGTACCAGTGAAAAACACGAAGAGACAGCTAGGAAAAATGTTTTTCTCAGATATGTGATTATAAGACCTTCTGAGTTTAGTAGTAATTGATGTAAAATTTAGGAAGAACGTTCTCTAAAATAAGGTTTCTGCATTTTGTTTAGCACCATTTTTAATTTTGATTATTGTCTTTTTAGTTGTAAAGAAATAATAATGTTTAGTTGTCAAAAGTTAAATTTTAAGTTTTTATACCAATTTTTTTTGGAAGTGACCGAAGTGTCTGGATATTGTAATTGCACTGTCCAGTCTTTAGACACTTTATTTCTGAACAGCATTAATTCCTTAGACTTGTAATGATCAGAGCCAAGGTGCTGCTATCTCCATGATGTCTACACCTTAGATGCTAAGACATTAACTTCAGATGTAAAACTCTGTTAAAAAGGCTGTCCAAAGCCATCTTTTGATAAATTTTATTGCTGGTTTAATAAACTTCTCAGTCTTCAAGGTTATAGAAATTTCCATTTGTAACAATTCAATACTGGGACAGAGCTAAAATAATTTCCTCTTGCTGACAATCCTATCAGCAGTACCTTTTAACAACTAGTTTATTTATGGTAACAGAAATTTCACTGAACTTTTGCTGACAATGAATATATCTTGTGATCTACTGTATACTTTCCTACACAGAAAACTGATCTGTAACCAGCAAGTATAACATTATTTTCTGCAATTTTAATTTTTCCTTCCTTGTCCTTTTTTAATGTGAACTTTTAAGAAAAATCCCAGGGTGGACATGCTAAACTGCACATCTCTAGTGGATGAAAAGCTCTTTAATTTTGTGTCAGAGTGACTGCCAATGTCTTTAGTAGTACAACTTTAGGTACATATTTCATAAAATACCATCTATCTGTTTGAAACTGATAGGCCTATTTTTTGTAGCTCATAAAACAAAGAACTAGAGGAATCTATTATAGCAAATGTTTAATTCAGGATACAGTTTGCATGATTTTTTGCAATTTTGCAATTCAAAATTTCATGTTCCTGATGGTCCTTAGGCATGGCTACCACCTTTATCACCCAGTTTGTTGATACATTTATTTAGTTCTAGCTATTTGAAGGGCTCAGTTTGTAAATCTGAGCTCTGACATATCCTGGATTATATGTAAAAGGCTGAAAACACCTGATTGGGGTCACACAGATTCCTGTGCTATACTGGTAATACGGTAATTTGGTCAGTAGAAATGTTGTGCTCACCTGAGTATTCGTTCTTTAATCTTCTGCCTGGTTGCTGGCTTCCAAACAGTGTAAAGAACAGACCTTCACCTTGGTAGAAAGAAAAGGACATTTGACTAAGTAGTTTTCAGGCTTTGAAAAGTTATATAAGATAGGCAAGAAAGAGACATTGTTTTTTTCTTTAGTTGTTCTGGCTGAGTAGTTTGTTTTGGGGGTTTTTGAGGGGGATAGTTTTTTTGTTAATGAGTACTGCAGTTCCTCTTCAATCTTTCTCTTCCATCTGTGTGGAGATAACCACAGGCAATTCCATCATGAAGCAAACAGCATGTTTTTTATTTTGCACCTAGAATTTGAGCAAGGTGCCAGGACAGCTGTCCACTGAGAAAAAAAATTAAATTGGCATTAGCAAACATAAGAAAAACAAAAGCACAGCAGTTTTTCTGCTATTTTTTGGAAATAGGTGCTGCATTTAAACTTCCTAATCTCTCCACTGAAAGTAAATTTGTAAGTGACACTCCTTTAGGTTTTCCCCTTTCCCGGAAGCTAACCTTCAAATTTCATATTCAGCTACAACCTGTATTTTGAAATGCTGGGAAGATGCACATTGCTTTAACATCAGTGAGTACCATGCTGTACAGATTCAGTACATTGTGTATTTGGTTTGTTGGTTGGGTGGGAAAAGCTGACTTCTGTACTGTGCTACACAAGTCTGTTGAAGATACAACTTCTTTGCAAGATGACTCAGGTGCTGTGTGTTGGAAAGGAGAACATACACCAACTGAAGCATTTTAACATGTTATACAATATGGACCAGAGTCCTAATGTTTTGTAGTAGGCTATGTCCTACCATGGAAACTTGAAAGGTCTCATTTTCCTGCTTGACAGTAATGCTGACTCACTGGGTTGGTCTAAACCAGTCATTTAAGCTTCTTTGACACTCAGTTTTGCTATCTGTAAGACAAAGGTTGTGGTGTCTTGTAACAGAAATTAAGAGAAACAGACTAATGAAAGCACCCTGTCAGCAGAAATGGTGTTAGTATTAATTATTTAACTGAAATTATATATGAACACTGTGTTCCATCATCTGTTTTCTAGGACAACACTTCTTTTTGGTTTCTCTTCTCTCAAGTCTGTATCATTATAGTCTACGAAAGCAAGCATTTAAAGATACTGGTATAAAGCCAGGAGCACCTGACTAAGCTCTAAAATATTAAAGATGACAGAGCTACAAACTGATGTTGAAAGACTTCAAACATATAAACTATAGAATAAATTGCAGGCTTTTCTTGTGATGCTTCCTGCCATTACATTTTTTTTGCCTTCCTTACAAAATAAAATCCTTCATTCCTACATTTATTTCTCTCCAGGGAAAACAATGAGGCTTGCTGTGAAAAACACATTAAATCCAGTGTAATGCATTCCAATACAGGATTGCAAACACTATGGCCACACTACAACTCTGATTTAGTATATAAGTCTAGCAATTCAGACTTCGTCCTGAATTTCTGACAGACTGACTTTTTCCTGCATCAGATATTCTCCATTTTTTAGTATAAATGGCATATTACATCTTTTGCCTAATGTGACTGCAAGGCTGGCACATGCCAGCCTTATTTTAATCTATTCTTATACTAGGAAGTGATGTAGTAATACGTAAATCTGGTAATCAGATGGATCTAATAGATATTTAGCCATGTCACACTAGAGAAAGGTGGCCAGGTTTTACAGAGGTATATTAAAATTAGATTAAAAAGAGGCCATTTTTTTGCCACATGCATTTTGCCACTCTTTATAATTCATTGCAGACAAAGGTCTCTTCCAAGCTTTATGCTATTTAGTCACTTAGGATCCCATTTTATCTCTGTTGAGATCAAGTGAAACACTCTTGTGAATGAATCAATGGATCAAACATTTTGCCTCAGCAGTCTTTTATTTCTGTTTAGTCACATGCATTTCAGCTGCTCTAATATGTTGAAAAGTATAGCCAGAACAGAAGTCACTGTAGTCTGGAAAGCCCTTGCTCAGTCACTTACCAGAGTAAGGGGCATCCCAATGTGACCTGAAAGTTCTCCAAATGCTTTGTACATGCCTGGGGTGACTCTATAGTAAGCAGCTGTGTTTCTATTTCTTGCCTGCATCTGATCAGGGTCCAGAAATGAAGCAGAGTGGCATGCGGGTTCCCAGCTGGGGGCTCCTGAGTTCAAAGCAGCCCTGGCACACTGACCAGAGGTAGGTGTGGCTGCACAGCCAGGCACACCAGGAACACATCAACAGGATTGTCTCTTGTCTGATGCAAAACTCACAAAATAGTAAAGCATCAGTCACAAGGATTATTCCCCTTCCAGAGAGCAAAACAGTGCCTCAGGAGGAGTACAATGTCAAGTGGTAATAATGACAAGGCTTACAGCATCCTCAGTCTCCCAGGTAATTTGTGTTTTGCCATCACAGGAGAGGTCCCCTGATGCCCCAGTTTGATGTCTGACTAATCCACCTGTGACATGCTCAGGTAAGTCTTCATGTTTTGGTATCTGCAGGGAAAACATACAATTCTGGATGAAGCTGATAAAAGCCAGAACTGGGTTAAGGAGCCCATACAGAATGGGCAAGTGGGGAAGAGATAGAAAAGGAGCTCTTAAGTGTACACACTGAGCTTCCTTACTCTCATGAATTCCAGTTATCTAGGCTGGAAGAGAGGGTGAGATATGCAGGATTGTATCTGATTGCTTGCAAGTTTGTCACCATACATCCTAAGAACTGAGCCCTAGGGTAAAAAGTTACTGTGTTCTGCTTATAAAATAAAAAAGGAAACAACAGAAAAACTGTAAGTTTTCTTTGGGAATATAGATGAAAAATATAAGAGACCAAGGGAATATAGTATTTACTATTGACTGTTTAGGACACAACAAAAATTAAGTTGGGAATTATTTAATAGCTGTGAGACATGCAATAAAATATTTGTCAAACAAAAATGTATGTAATTTTTATGAAGATAGTAGTTGTTCCATGATATATCATACCTCACTAGCTTATTATTTTGCTTTTGTGAATACATCTTCCCAAAAAAAGTAGATTTTCTTCTCCGTTTTTAAAATCCTTTTTTATTACAATTAATCATGAAACACCTAGAGATGGAAACTTTAAAGATTAAAAGCAGATTTATTTTAAATAATGTATAAAATTATTGAATAATATTTCTGGTTTATGTATTTACATATTTTTGATATATGAAAATATGTTCAGATATGTTATCCAGCAATAAAAGTTGAATAATTCAAAAGGGGGATATAATCTTTCTTTATTGACCTAACAAACAACTTCACATACTGTTCATGGCTGTACCTGCAGTATAATCTAGACATAGACAAAGCAGATTTGCTGTCACTTGTGACTCCTGCTAATGGTGCAGCCATTGTTGGGGCAGCTCATCCCACTGGTCAGTTTGTGTCACTTATTCAGACTTTGTTTAAAAAATCTTCCCAATTCATAGCTCCTTCACATGCACGTGGTTGTGCAGCCACAGGATGGGCTGCATCTGCCTGGCTGAAAGTGTCCTGGAAAAGAGGGGGTGGGGGGAATATATATATATTTTCTGCCATAAAATATTTAATATCCTTTTCTTTTGTTGTGTATTGGAAGTGCAGATGGTAGCAAGAGGACAGGAATGAGAAGCTGGGCTGACTTCTGGATGAGTGGATGAGGCATCCCCACTGCTGAGGCAGACCTGAGTGCCACTCTTTCTGTGATTGGAGATACAGCTCCATGAGTACTGCCTTTAATGGCATAGTTGAGTTTGTGCTGATAGATGAAATTACCTCTGAAAAAGAATTTCCAAGCACCCCCTCCTTTGGTGGGGTTATTTTGAAATTCCTTTGTTTTAAAATATTTGGTTTATAATGCAACTATCTCAGAGCCTACCAACACAGATAGGAAAGGCAGAAATCAGCAGGTAGGGTCAGTTCTGGGCAGTGCTATTGAGAGAAAAAGTTGGTTTGCGTTACATCCAGAAATGTAAACTAGAATTAATTCCTTCCCAAACTAGTATGGCTTTGTACTTCAAACCCTGATTTCTGGAATCAGGACTTCTTGTGGAAAACAGGTAAGACTGGTTCTTGAACTTCAGTCACACAGGTATTTCGCAGGTGGTCACTGATATATTCTAGCACCTGTGCATACCAAGAATCATTCCTGATTCCACAGTAGGGTAAATTTGCCCCTAATTAGATATGTTTCCCT
>NW_008246057.1:8021990-8055990 GCF_000691975.1 Corvus brachyrhynchos | reverse complement strand
TTCCCTACAGAATCTAAAGGAAAAAGGCCCATCTTATAAAGTGATTTGATGCTGAGCTTTATTTAGTACTAAGACATCCTGACTCTTTCTTTCATCTCTTTTTCTTTCATAGGCATGTCAGAAACACAAATGCACGCAAACATGCTGACACAGGAAAATGAAGACCATGGGAAGAGGAGAGAGGAGAATGGGGTGAAAAAACCCAAAGAATGCTTTTCTGTAGATCTCCCAGGAGATACCCAGATCATTTTACCTGTGCTGAGACACTAGTCTTAAGGAGCCTCCAGGGGAGCTCTGACTGTTTTAGAGATTGCTATTGCCAGTTGATATCCTGTTGCTCTCTTGAGGAGCCTCTTGCCACACACAGCACAGCTGGAAGAAAGGACAATATGCCCAGACCTCACCCCCGTCCTTTGCAGCCCATACCACTTTGAACTGACTCAGATTTAGGCTTGTGCTTGCACTGATGTGATGTGATGTGTGGCTGAGCTGTGCAGCAGCTGTAGGGATGCTGGCTGCTGACAGGTACAGCCAGATCAGGGAGACTGACAAAGAGGCAGGTGGATGGCAGGGTGTCAGTAAGTACCCCAAGAGCCCTGGAAATACTCAGATGATTCCATCTGGAGGTACCTTAATATAACTTAGGCCTATTAATAGGCCTATTCAACCCTATTAAAAATATCTTTACTAATTTCATTAAAGCAAAAGATAAACTCTACATATAATTTTCTGTTGGCTTAATTTCCCACCTCATTCCTTTACTTGCTTTCATCAGTACTTTGATTCTACTCCTACCACCTTTCTTCCAGCTAACTGTTCCTTCCTTTTTTTAAAATATTTTTGCACCAATCCAAGAGATTTAACAGACAGTATCCATCTTCACATGAGGTGGGTTTGTAAGTACAAGTGCTGTGAACGTAAAGGGGACAAATACCACACTGGCCTAGGTGGCAAGGAAAAAAAACCTACAGAAGATATCTGTGCTTGCCATGCAAAGATTCAAGATACTTTAAGACAATCGGTTCAGTCAGCATATTTCAGCAGATGTGGGCTATTTCAGCTCACTGTTTGCATATTTTATATCAAGTGACCTGACAAATGTCATGAAGAGGTGAACAGGGAATAGAGAAATCAGTCAAGGTGATGGATGAGATGCAGACTTGATTGTTTATTCAAATCATTCCCACAACGATTGAGTCTTACTGATTGCAGACAGCATTTTGTCACAATCATTAGGAGAGGGCAAAGGTGACAGGAATTTAATGGCCAAATTAGAGTTATTGAACGGTGCCGAGTAAGACAATATCTTTAAACTCTGAAGCAGAAGACTTTTATCAGTGACCAGCAACATTCAGAACTTTCTCTAAACTATCAGTTTCTCTGTTTTGTTTGTTTGTTTGTTTTTCTCTTCAAAATACATATCATCTCCAAATGTATTCCAGAGAGTTCCTTCAGTAGCTCCCAGTTTCCCTTGAGGACCTTTCTCTTAAAAGAAACATGGATTCTCACTGTTCCCTCCCACGCCCCTTTAAATATTTGAACGAATCCTCCAAATATATCATTGCACCCTCCCCCTCCTTCTTTGTTATGTTGGTCACGATGTTGGTGTGAGGGAAGCAGCAAGAGAAGGCAGTAGGGCAGGGTGACTCTGCAAGGTGAGGTGCTGCAGCTGGGTCTGCCTGCCCTTGCCTTCAAAGGAGATGAGGTTTATACAAAGACTCCAACACGTTTATACAAAATCACACATTTCTTTTTCATCTTTAACAATACTACCATTGTGTTTGGTTTGAAGAGAGAGGAGAGTGTGAGGGACACAGGGACTGTGAAAAGAACATCTTTTTCAAAAATACCCTAGGTTTTGTCCTTTCTTTTTCCTCCAGAAACACTATTCTTTGGGTCAGTATTGTATTAAGCATGTTGATGTATCTCTTGAAGGATGATAACCAGCTCATACTTGCATTCCTAATCCAAACAAAGGGTATGATCCACTATACAAAACAATACAAATCCTTATTGCCCAGTAAAAATTCAAGTGTTGAAAAAATAACTTTCCACCTTCTTTGAAAGAAAGTATCAGTCTGGTCAACAGACTCTTTCAACAGCATTAGACTGTAAGCAGTTCAAAGGTATAGAAATGTTGTCATCTATTAGACATTGATTAACATAAAATGTTGCTGAAAGTTAAAAACATATTTTTGTCACACTATAAAATAATAGAAAAAGTACGCCTAATTAATTTTGTGGAAATCAGTGAGATTTAGTCAAGAAGTTTAAAAGACTATAACATTAGAGACACCT
Organism: Corvus brachyrhynchos; assembly: GCF_000691975.1. Classification (NCBI taxonomy): domain Eukaryota; kingdom Metazoa; phylum Chordata; class Aves; order Passeriformes; family Corvidae; genus Corvus; species Corvus brachyrhynchos. The sequence goes on along the minus strand of NW_008246057.1, from coordinate 8,053,692 downwards.
CAAAACATATTAATGATCTTCTTAATTTAAGATTATGTGGTGAAAAAAGGAAAAGTTTATGCAGAATAAAAATACAGCAAGAGGAGAAGAAGAACAATTTCTAACCATAGATATGTTCGCCCCATTGAGAAACAGAGCTATGAGGGCATCAGACTAGATGGTAGACTGAAATATGATTAAAAATTTTCTTGTCATAAATAATTTTTAGAAAAGTTCCCTTTACCCCATCTTTTAAAGTGGCTCAAGTAACATTTATTTTTGATTAAACAAGGACAGTTATTCTCCCAAGTTCACTTTGATCACAGGTGTTTATTTTGAGGCAGGTTGAATTTGGACTCTTGCCACTACTAACTTGGGGTTTCTGCTGTGATCCAAGAATTCAAAATTTGAAAATGAATGTTTAAAAGGATGCACTTGTGTATATTAGTTGACCAGAAAATCACTGGGAGTTGCTGGCTTTGTGCAACTGGAAAACAGATGACATCAGAGTCCATAAGCTGAAGCATTTGCAGCACAGTTCAGAAGAGCTGCTGATAGTATCAGGATTTGTCCAGCTTGAGGAGTACTGCATAAAAATCTCACCAGTCAGAAATGACACATTCAAAATGAAAGATGTATTGAGAAATGTCCTTTATGATGATAAGAGTGGAAATATTTTCTTATGAGAGCACCCGAAACACTTTGGGCTTTTCATCTTAAACACAGCTAAGCTGACATGATTTCTCTGTATACACTTATGAGGTTTACTGCAAGTGGGTCAAAATTACTAAACTAAACAATTTTTGTAACAACTGGCAACAATTAATCCAATTATATGTTTAGACTTCAAATTAAAGATTTCTAACTTTCAGAGAAGTAAGATTCTATACCATTTTCCAAAGACCTCCTGAAGACAAAAAACTTATCCCTTTAATAACACAATTTACAAAATATATGCAAAATTTATTTACTTAAGTTAATGAGGTGTAGAATCTGGTAGCCCACTCTTTAGTCTCCCTGTTTACAAGAAAATCCACCTTTAATGATGAATGCTGTGAAGTTAAAATTGACTGGATTAGACCTTGAAGACCAATTTGAAGTAGTGAAAGTCCATACCATCTCCAAAACTGTTAGAAAGACAAGTTTTCTGTGGCTGGAAACTCATCTTCTAGAATTTCCCAAAGCTGCTAAGCTTCAGGAGTAGGGAGATGCATCTTCAGCTTCAGCTTGCTCCTCTCTCTTCTCTGTATCCAGATCTTTATTTTGAACTGGCTCACAAAAAAAGTATAATTCAAACTATTCTTTAAACAAAATGTAAAATATTAACCAGGTTCCTTTTTTATTTCTCCTCTGTGCAGTCTTGAAGGCCTCCAGTTCCTTGCTTGGCTGGTCTTTAAATAGCATATGGTCATGACTTTGATAAATTGCCCTTTATATGGACAGGAGTGGGATTTATCCAAGCATTAGTTAAGACCTTTTATCTCTGTGATATATAAATTTAACTCCACTTTCTGCTTAAAAATAGCATTAACATTTTACAGAAAAGTGTACAGGTTATTTTCAGGTTAGTCTCTAAAATTTTATTTCAATCCAAATCTTAAAAGGCATTACTGGGATCGAAAAGGTTCCTGCAGAGTTTTTAGTGATTACTCTCTTTGCAAGGCGTGGAAATAAAGAGATAATGTGAATACGGTGGCTGAGAAGAGACCTCCAGGCCCTTCATTATGACACGTTTTATGAGCTTTTCATTCTCATAGACAACCTTAGAAACATGATAAAGAGAGCTCAGAAAATATTGATTTGTATTATATTCAGTAGTGGTAACTGGAAGTCAAGTAAATGCAGAATCAGGTTTGGCAAGCTAAATCTTGATGTGGTCTGAAGTAAAACACTAGCTTTTCATTCCTTGTCTTTTGTTTGGCTAATCAAAGGCAGAGAAATAGAACTCTATTGTGAAGCTTTATTTTGTAAGCCATAGGGGAGTATCTAAATGTGACAGCAAGTAGCAATAATTGTCTAAATAATGCACCGACTTGTAAATACCACCACTTCTTTTATTTCATTTACAGAATTCAGCATACTTGCACCACTAACTATTAACACTAAATATTAATGTGTGTGTGTAGAGTTAGAATATATTAGTTTGGGCATTGAGCTGACAATATGGGGTAAGGGGTGGAATGTCTTGGGGTGACTTTACGATGTGTATCCCCTATTGCTGCTCTATGCCCAGAAATTAATTTTGTGCCTTTCTGTGCCTTTAAACTGAGCCTGAGAGGGGGGAGAGGAAAAAAACTGAGTGAACTTTTCAAAACAGTTGTTCAAGGACACAGTTGCACACTCCTCTGCTTCTGCAGCAGCAAGAGCAGGGGAAGCACCCTGCTTGCTTTTCAGCCAGCTTTCGGCTCCTCTTCTCTGGAGGGAGACAGAGAGCTGAACTTTGTTTTCCTGGGACTTCGGTTTTTCCCTTCTTCTCTTCTGGACTGTTTCAACATCAGAACAGAGAATTTTCCACCAAGGCCCTGGAGGTCGGCCCACACTGATCCAGCTCCAAGGAGGAGGAGAGAGACCACACCTACAGAAGGACTCTGAAATCTTACCCGGTTTTCTCTCCACAGCAAGAGGTTTTATTATTTAGCATTATTATTTAGCATTATTATCCTTTTCCTGCTGGTTTGTTTCCTCCAAGGAAAATCTTTTTTTTCCCAAACCTGGTGGGGGAGGGCTGGTTGTAACCTGCCTACTATTAGAGGACATTTTCCTCCAAATTTGTCCAAACCGGCACACTACTATATTGAGTTAGGAACAAAATAAAAATGACATATGTTGCTGAACTCTTTCTATGTCAGATTCCTCTGTGAGAGTCTAAATTGCACTTCATGCACAATTTCAGGAAAATTCACAGCCAAATAAATAGAATGCCAGAAATAAAATAAACAAAGTAGCAGTGAAATGAAAATATCACCTGCAGTAAAAATGACACCAGTTATTTTGTAAAGGCAATTATTTGAATATCTTTATATCATATATTATATGAACGAGAATGGTCTTCCAGTGTTCCAGCATAGCATGGAAACACATCCACTGCAGACATTTGCTGATTTCCATCACAAGCATCATTAAAATAGAAACACAAAACTGAATGAAGAAGTTTCTCTTGAACTACTCATAAGCTGGCTTTGCCTCTTCATGCTGTTACACACATATGAAGACATATATTTGAGAGCTTACATGCATTGTACCTGTTCAGCTGTACTTCACAGAATCACAGAATCACCAGGTTGGAAGAGACCTTCAAGATCACCGAGTCCAACCCATGCCCTAACACCACCTCAACTAAGCCATGGCACTGAATGCCACATCCAATCTTTTTTTAAATACATCCAGGGACAGTAACTCCACCACCTCCCCAGGCAGACGATTCCAGAACTTTACCACTCTTTCAGTAAAAAACTTTTTCCTAACATCCAACCTAAATTTCCCTTGGCACAGCTTGTGTCCTCTTGATATGTCAGTTGTTGCCTGGAAAAAGAGACCAACCCCCACCTGACTACAACCACCTTTCAGCAACACAGGGTCATATTACAATACAATAACTACAATAAAAGAAGTGCTGAACTGTTTATGCTAATGTTTTTATTATGAGTAATGAACTGTTTCCTTTTCCTGTTCCATGTTATTTCTTGTAAAATGTGTTGTACTATTGATAGGACTGCTTCTACAAGAAAATAAATTCCATTTAGTAGGAGGAGTTGTTTATTTAGTCCATTTTTAAACGTTCTCTAAAGTCTGAGTTTAAAACACATGGTTCCGATTCTTATGTATTGTACTTGAATGGATCAAAGAGAGCTCATCCAAGATCCGTGAAGACTCTTGGGATTTATCATAGTAAAAATATCTGACCCAGGTTTTCTTAGACTATTTACCACAGCTGATAAATTTGCTAATCTCTTCCTTTCCTAAGTGTTATTTGTCTAGTGGCCACACCATTTGGATCTTTTCACTCAGTTCTGAAAAGTGTATGTTCAAAAATCTGTTCTGAGGCCCTTCTAAATTGGCAACAATACATATGTAGAATTTAACTGTCACACATTTGATTAACACCGAGTTGTTTATTTCAATCATCTCCATTTGTAGTACATGACTGGTACTTGTTGGTTCATAGTCTTCAAATATTTACAGGTCATGAGCCTCTTGGGGAAAAAAAAGGCAAATATTCTAGATATGTGTTTTTGCATTTGTGTTAAACTTCATTTTAATGTCTGGATGCATGAGCACAAATCTGAAAAATCTGTTACTTCTCCTACTATTTAAAACTTTTAACACTTGCTGCTAAACAAAACTATTTATATCAGAGATTTTATTTGTAAATTACTATATTTCTCAAACAGTTCTGCTCAGTATGTGCTAACACTGAATTGTATATGACAAAAAGTTGTATATGAAAAAAATACAAATTGTATATGAAAAAAGAGTTTACACTGCAGTGTTCTAAGAAGAGCCATGTAGCTGGTGAAGGGTCTGGAGCACAAATCCTATGAGGAACAGCTGAGGGAGCTGGGGGTGTTGAGTCTGGAGAAATGGAGGCTCAAGGGACTCTACTTTCTACACCTACCTGAAAGGAGGTTGTGGTGAAATGGGAGTTGGTCTCTCCTCCGAAGTAACAAGTGATAGGATGATGGAAAATGATCTTAAGTTACACCAGGAAAGTCTAGATTAGATATTAGAAAAAGTTTCTTCAAGCATTGGAACAGGCTTCCCAGGAAAGCGGTGGAATCATCATTCCTGGAGGTATTTAAAAACATGCAGATGTGGTGCTTAGGTACATAGTTCAGTGATGGACTTGACCATGTTAGATTAATGGCTGGACTTGGTTGTAAAGATATTTTCCATCCTAAATGACTCAAAGACTCCATAATAATCTGATCAGAGGATACAGAGAAGAAGGAGCCAGACTCTTCTTGGAGTTGCAGCAATGGGACAAGAGGTGAAGGACATCAGTTAGAGCAGTGGAATTTTCAGTTGTATATTAAGTTTAATTTTTTTAATTTCTGTCCCAAATACAGGGACAGACCATGCAGAGACATTATGGCATCTCCACCTTTGGAATTGTTCAAGGCTCAACTAGACAAGTTGACTTGGTTAGGTCTGCTCTGAGCAGGGAATTAGACCAGTTGCTTTCATGAGCTCTGGTCCAGTCGGAACTATTCTGTGATCTTGTGTTCACTTCAAAGACTTTCAGGACCCATTTCCTTTACGCAAGTGCCTATTTGAACAAAACTTATAAAAAGGTAGTTATCTCTAAATGTTTTTCGCCTATCAAACTGTGTTGAAATTAGCCGAGAGGCTGAGCGCAGACTTTCCGAGAGTGATTGCGTAAATCATGTTCCACAAAAAAACAAGCAAAAATGTATTTAATCAAATGCTGGCACGTAGTTCTTTAGAATAGACCTATCCAGGTTATATTTAACTTTCTTCCATCTGAAAAAGTAAAAGATTCAGAGAACAAAGCATCATTGTTGAGAACATTAATTTTGGACTCTCCTAGCTGGGCCCCAATCAAAGCTTTCTTTGTTAGGTAGTAAAACCTTCTCATTCTCTTACGAAGCCAAAGCACTGTAGAAACAAAGGCTGCACATAAAGGGATAAAGAGACCAAAACCCAGCTGACTTCTGCAGCACAGCTTCAGAACAAACGACAGATCAGAATCCCAGGTGGTGTCAACCATCCCAAATCACCTAACCACCAGGTGAGCATCTCGTCCCATACACAAAGTTAAACAATAAAACCTGTTTATAGAAGAAAAGAATTAATATGATAGGTTGGAAACACATTTTGGCAAAACTTCTGTGTTATATATGTACATTATCATAGCCTTAACCCTGGAAGTCCTTCTACATTTGAGCCTAGTCTTTTGGCTGTGGTAGGTCACACAGTCCTTTCATATAGGTATTCAAGGGCTTGATGGTCCAGCCTCTGCCTCACCGTGCTTCAAAGTCTTCACACATCATCAACATGGGTGATAGCGTAAATCTGTTTCAGTCTGACTTCTGCTGCAGAGACCACTTGAGGGATTCAGGCTGTGCAGCAAAAATCTGTAATCAGAGCAGCGAGACACACCCCATCACCAGGTCAGAGCAGCTCCAGGCCACACAGCAGCATATCCTCCAGTGGTTTGGTGGTGTTCTGTAGATGCATTTCATTACTCTGGCAGCCCAGATCTGCTGAATGGCTGGGTATTAGCCACCTTAGCTTCATACACATAAGGGTGTTAGTGTCAGGCTTCTGATAAGACAACAAATATTCAAGAGGAGACAAAGGCCAAATTTGTCCTTTTTTTTCTCCCCCTTTTTCTTTCCAGTTAGGTTACATATGCAGTTCAATTGTAGTTTTATATTATTAACAATACTAAACTTACCTGGTAAGATAGAGAGCAATTCCATTTACATAAGTGAGAGTCTTAATGCAGATGTCTCCTTTTCACCAAATCCAACCTTCATTCTTCATGGTGTAAGGAGAAATCAGTATTCTTTCACCATGATATTTCAGCATTAGAAATTGGTATGCACTTTATGTTTTAAAAGCTGATGAAGAAACTTGATGATAAAATGGTCAACAAACATAGATATAATAATCATAAAACCAAAAGGGGACATTTAAGTCAAAGAACCTTTTCTGTGTATTTTGAGTCACATAACTGTCAAACTTCTATATAAAGCACTTGAAGGCTGATTTTGCTAACCCCAAGCTGGACTCAGGTTTCTACTAAGTGTCTATTTACAAAACAACACCCTCGCTGCTGCTGTAGTAGGAGAGTTTGTGCTATATTAGAAGAATTTTGCTGTGCACTTTATCACTGTTATGTGTATGAAGAATTTTTAATTTTAGGTTTTCTGAAAAAACTCAGAATTCTTTAACTTCAAAATAAAAACCCTGAATAAAAAACATTCAATATGTTTATTAACATGTATGTTTCAGTAGCTATTGTTGTTTTATCAATACCAATACCAGTCTTACATATACTGCCCTTTATCTGTAGTTAAACTCTCTGTGTGGCTGGTTACATGGAAAACCTCTTCAATAAAGACTATCAACAAGATTTCTGACAGAAAATGGGATCTAGAGTTGCCTCCAAATGCATGAAGACTATTTTTTAAAATTTAAACAAGAGCAAAAATCTAGAGATATTTTTCTCTGATTATTCAAGTCAGTGTTTTAGGAGAGCTGGCATTCACTGCCAAGTACGTGCTGTGAGTTGAACCAGAGGACAGAAGGGAAGAGGAACATTTACTGAGTTTGTTTCCAGAAAGTAATTTAGAAAAGGGACTGTCTGAGTCCAAGCTAGCTCCTGACTCAGCAGCTTATGTGGAACAGGAGAAATCAACCTGCAAGTTCCACCTCAGCTGTAAATTATTGATTTTGGGAGTCTTTTAGACAATTTGGCTTCACTTGCCTGCTTGTTATTGCAGTTAGCATTGCATTCGAGTGTGTACATATATGTGTCTACTAATGTCTTGATGAGAGGAAGAGAGCAACTTTATTTTCAGAGTTTAAAAGGGTGCATTTTTTACTGCATGGTTATGAATCGTGTTCACTATAACATAAAAAAGGTGTGAGGAAAGAAATGCATGCAGTTCAGAAGCACCCACAATTGCTTTCACTTTAATGCAGAAGAGTAGAACTTGTTGAATGCACCCAGTCCCACTGCTAAAATGTGAGCTGCCTCCACTCAGGAGACTTCTAGGGCTTAAAGTCTGCAGTGATCATCTAAGAAGCTGACATGCCATTACAGAGAATAAGCTGGGATAGAGCCATGCCAAGTCAGTTATTATTCTAGAGTGGTTGTTTCCTGTTCACTCTAATCTCAGTGTAGAATCACTGATAGACTTCATGGCAAGAACTCCATGAAGTTCATTAGATTTATGCATTAGATTTTGTGTGGTTGTCAAAATAATATTTAAGGTTAGAAAATATCATATGAGAATTGCTTGATATTCTTAGAGGAGGGAAGTGAAGAAGGCAATGAAGAGCTTTGAACCCTCTGGATTATATGAGAGAGGATACTGGGATGTTGATGCCATGAAGATTTTTTGCCTTTTCTTTTATGCCCCTGTTATACCTTTTTTACAACTTCTGTATTCTTAGTGCTTTTTGCCTACATTCTTGGACTCGTTTGTTCAGCCAGGAGACTAAACGTTTTAGAAGCTTCGTAGGTAGGGGTTAGTGTGTCCCACACCCCAAGGTCCTCTCCAAAACACATTCCGTAAAGTAAGATAGAACCATCCAGGGGAAGGTTCCTTGGGGAGGGGGGGGCTCATTCAAGCCTCTCACTGGGGAATTTTTGATAGGTATGCTAATTAGTAAAACCTATAATGTTATACCAGGTCTTTTGAAGAGGCATTGTGGTGTGCGTTTCGGTGCATTCCACCTGGACGTAGTGCACCTAAGGATCCTTAAAATAAATACCAAGGTAAAATCCCTTTTCACCTTCTAACCGTGTTTGACTCTTGATTTTAAGTCCAGGAGAAGGCATCAATATTAGCTTTTCCACTGCGACATCATGCTTTCTGAAGTGCTGGTAATTGCCAATAAACAGAAGACAAGAAAAAGGCTTATATTTTTCTCCTGTAAAAAAGGCCCAATAACAATTCATGTGAAAGGAGAAGAAAAGATTTCTGTTAAATCTATAGGTGAATCTGCAGAAGAAGGAAAATATAAGCTAACATTCATGTACGAAAGTCCCTAGAATGGAGTCTGGTAATCAGAGCATCCACAATTCATCTGCTGGACACATAGAAGGACAGAGTTCAGTAAGGATCATTTTATATCTATCACACATCAGGTTTTCTAAACCTTTGCAAGTGCTATTTCAGACTTCACAGATAAGTATTGCTTGTTGTTCCTGTAATGTGGGTTGAATGAAAGGTGATTTCAGGGTAAAGAAAAATTTCAAGGCAAACAACTAACATCCAGGCATCATTTCTGTGCAGTGGAAATTCTTGTAGCCACAGATCTGCATTGTTCCTGTGATACCTGTCACTTTGGCTCTCAGAGAACAGATTGGCATGAGGGGACAACTTGCAGGTTGGCGTATTAAAAGTCCTACATGGAGAGTCAAATCAGATCACCTAAAATAGATATCTATAACTGGGCAGCTGACTATTTCTTTGTACTCCCCAGACTCTATTCCCATTGACTAGAGTGAGAGCTTGTGTGCTTTGCAGACATAGTAACAAATTGCATCCAAGATGTGCATCACACAGATGCTCTGAGGAGCTGACAGAACAAGCAAAATTCAAGAAGCAGCTCTCTTTCAGTAGCCACCATTTGCTAAAAAATCTTTCAGGCACAGGCAAAGTGCTTTGTGATGAGTATCAGTAAAGGCCAAGGGCCCTAAGTGACTGTAAAAGTGCAAACAAGCACATGCTTATGTAAATTAAATATGGCACAAAAAGCCTGGAGCTGGTGGTGACTGAGTCTTTTAAAGAAATCAAAGCAATTTACTGACTTCAGCACTGCTGGGTCTGAGCAAGCCAGCCTTTCCTTCTAGAAGGATGCACCAGTGTGACTGCAGTGCCACCGTAACACTACGCTGCTTCTCTGAACTTCGGTTTTGTATTTCTGCCTGGCACCGCACTGCACAATACAGGCACTTCAGTTCAGAGACCTTTAACTCCTCTATGATTTATAAGCATGCTCTGTGTTTCTGCCAGAAAGTGGGCACCAAAAAGTCTAAAGTAGGAAAGTTCTGACCAGCCAATTCAACCACAGCCAAGCTAAGAGATGATTTTCCTGTGTGAGGAGGAGTACATCTGATGTACTGAAGAAGGCAGGGAAGGAGAAGCCAGTATTCGCCTAATCGTCTTATTACAGCCAACAGCCCCAGAGTTAGAAAGCACGACAGAAGGGGTGACTTGTATCCATGTACTGAACTGTCCAGCTGAATAAGAAACATGCTTTTAAGGAGAACGTACTTAATTTTCTGCTACTGAGATTTTACTGCATTGCTAAAGACATTTAAATATCCATTTAAACAAAGATGAAACTTCATCTCCTCTTCTTGAAACCATCTGACTACTGAATAAAAGAGGAATATTTCCTCCTTTTTCCCCTGGGAGTGTGGTATCTAGGCCAAGTCTCTCTTGGCACTGTAGAGGTTCCTCAGCATGAACATCAATTCCCCTCCGTCTCTACTGTGCAACCTTTTTGACTGGATGAGTCACTGCTCACAAACATGCATCCAGGCTGCAAATGACTCTCCTCACAAGTCTTGGGAGAGGGCCCTACGCAGCAGCCGCTCTGTTTCTGACTTTGTGCAATATGTCACACAGCCTGTAGGCATTCCAGATCTACTGATCAGGTTGAGAAAATTTCCTATTGCAACAGAAGCAGGAGCTCCAGGTAGACACAGAAGACTAGAGCTTTTGCAAAAAGTTCTTTATTTAAAGTGCATATACAATGAATTCTAAAGCTTCCCATAAAGTGCAAGCACAACAGCATAAATATAAAATGGCTACCTGATATACAACACATTCCTTCTACTCTTGTGACAGATGATGGAGTATGAGTGGAGTAGACAAACCCCAAGGGAAATGGTTTCTGTAAACAAGTTAGTCTTGTCACTGACAGATTTTCTGCTGTACTATTAGATAATCTTAGAACAGGGAAAGACTGAACATCTCATATTCTAGGTGGGAAATTGCTTAGAATTTAGGTGTCTTGATACTGGTCTCCTGCCCTTGTGGTTCTAGCTTGAAGTGTCTGGTTTGCATTGCACAGACACTACTGTAGAATAAATTGTATATATTTCCAGGTACAAGCCTTTTGAGCCTAAATTCTCAGGCTAACAGCAGTCACTGTTTCACCACTTGTTCCTCCCAACAGCTTTTGAATATGCTGTCAAATTTTAGCTTAGCTTGGTTTTGAGAAGTAGTGGCCACAGAATTAAAGTTCCTATAAATTTTGAAATATGTTGTAGTTGGTGAGGTTTAGGAAAAGTCTTTACCACATGCAAATTTCTAAGAGAAAAAGAGTGTCTTTAAACAGAGCAAATTCAGAGTATGCAGCCAAGCAAAAGGTAAATCCAAAGAAAATGAAACTTTTGTTGTTCTATTGGTAATGTCATTAGTTATTCTGCAGGACAAAATGCCAGGCTACTGACATGACACTGTTGAGGACAGACATGGCAGGAGTCTGCAAATGTTGTTTAGCAAGTAACAAGATCCTCCTGATGGGAGGAGTTGGATGTTTGATGTATTTGAATGTAGTAGTTCATATCAATTCACCACGGTACGTAACAGTTTTTTAATACAAAAAGCAGATCAAATGCTGCATTCCAGTTCCAGCCAAACTCCTATTTACTTTGACAGCTGAAAGAGAGAAGACTTAGTTCTTGTGTGGTCTAGTGCTATTTAAGTAGGATGTTGTGCCACTTTCTCACAAGCCAGAATGATCATTTGAACACAAAAGTAAAAATAATGGTCAGCTTATCTGCAGAAACCAAAGAAAGAATTTTGGGGAAAAAAAAGAGAGAGAGAAAAACAAGGAAGTGATTGAAACTACCAGTTCAGAGAAGAAATTTTTGCCAAACAAAATGCTTGTACTTTAAGGACAATGAAAACACCTCACATTTATGCTTGATCCTTCTGATATTAACTCCAACAGCTGCCAGACTAGGACATGAATGCAATATATTGGGAATTTTGAAGTTATGATGATTTTTTTTTACGCGGCGCACATAAAGGTGCTGACCCATAGTAGGATCGTTACTTTCATTGAGATTTCAGCAACATGTTTTCTTTTTAGCTTAAGATCCCAAAGCAGAGCTATTGAGGGACAGCAGATCCCAGTGCTGCCTGCTAATTAGGAGCCCTACAAATGTAGGTCACAAAAACAAAAGCAATGCTTTTCCGGGAGAAGACAAACGTGTGATTTGTGAATGAAAAGCCAGGAAGTTTTAAAAGTGAAACAGAAGTAAATTCAATCAGGCTCTTCTTACAAATGAAAGCAGTGAAAACTCTTGGCTTTTAGCACTTGAAGAGTAGAGAAGATTTTATTAACTCTTTCTTCTTCCTGATAAACTGAAACTGCAGCCAATTAACATTACAAATATATTTTCCAGTGCTTATGGGAGTGGGAAATTTGTTTTAGAAATATCAAACCATTACATAGAAGCAATAAGAAAAAAGAGGTATATTAGTTTCCTGTTCCCCTAGTTGACATTAAACTACACTTTGCTAAGTACAGCTGTAGTCTGCCTCCCTCATTCAGTACCAGACACACTTCAAACCTGTCACTGATTATTTAAATTCTTCCAATTTGCTTTAATTGTGGAATATGTTTTTAGGTTGTTTAAGCACTTTCACATGTGAAGATCCTTCACTGGGGGAAAGGTGAGTGTTTTTAATCAAAATAATAATGTCTCCCCCATTTGACTTCTGAAGATGCAATTATTCTCCCTTTTAGAGAAACTGATAAGGTGCCTGATTATACAGCCTCACAGATAATAAAAAGGATTATAGAAAAGAGTTTACAGCAGTGTGGCTCTAATCCACACATGCTGAATAACTGCCTGTTATGAAAAATCTGACATTCTATCTTTCTCCTTACTGAAGTCAGTCTAAGAGTCTTTTCCCTTACCTAATTTATATGTAGACTGATTTACCAAGCCATGTCTTCCTTCTCAGCAAATAACATTTCTAACCATGATGAATGCCATGACTAAGTAGCAAGGCACAGTAGGATGTGAGTTCATTCTGCAATAACAATGCACTTGAATGAGAATTTAGGATATCTGAGACACCTCCTGCACTAACTCTTTCTTTTTGCTGAGCACAATTTTTTGCAAATAGCATTCAGTAAAATTTTTTCCACCTTCCTAAACTCAATGAATTCTTGCTTTTTGTCATCTTAGCAAAGTGGCAGAGAATAGAATTCTAAAAATACTATTACTCTCATCGCTCTTTTCCACAAGCCTAGTTTTAAGAAGTTGTTCTGAATTCCTTTCCCTCATCTGTTTAGTTGCAAAATGTAATTTTAAATTATAACTATGAAAAGGCATTGATAGGTCTGTCACAGAGACTGAAGTAATCCCCCCTCCCCACAGTACTTACCTCAATAGATTAAAATATTCACAGTCAGAATATCATCTATTTTATCAGTATACAAAAAGAAAAACTTGGCAACTAGATCTTTAAACTCCTAAACCCACCACCTCTTAATCTTTTTATTTTCCACTAAAACAGTGTTTTAACAGCCAAATTATTTCATAGTCCCTTCTAGAGCCCAGTATTTATGGGTTGCAACACAAGACAACTGGATTTCATTCTGTGTTACACCACAGCTTCTGATCTTGGGAAAACTTCTAAATCCCATAAATTGTACTTAAATTGTGCCTAAGTCCAAAATTGTGGCTTTCAAACCCCACTGCTCAACTACTGCCAACGCTGGAGGCATATGCTCAGACTGAGTGATTATCTCCCAAGACCTAAGCCATAACCATGGAATTGGGCTCTGTACAAAATGCAATAGAAGGCACATGGAGTTTTTTAACTGATCCAAAGGAGATAATTTACTTTTTTCAGTGTTTCATTAGATTAGAGCCCTCATTCTGTGAAAAAGTACCTCATTCCCTAAAAACGCTGGAGTACAATATTCCTACAGAAATGGCTAGTGTCTTGTCCATTATCGCTATCAAATGGCCTGAGAAATTCCTCTGGACCATAGGGAGACACGTTTGCTTCTCAGTAATTATGCGTCTATAGCATATTCCCTGTTCCACCCACAGAATTTGCCTTTATAAGGAGCCTGTATTCTGCTAACAGGATATACACAACACTTTCCTTCATGTTTTAAGAGTCAGACATATAATATTGTATTTTGGTTTGATTCTGAGCTGTAATATACAGATAAATGTTTTAAGACACTGTGAAATCACAAACAGCCCTACTGACAGACACGAATTTCTTCCAAAGGAAGTATCAATCGATTATCTTGTGCAGGCCAGGGGCACCATCAACAAAAGGAACTGGGGATATAAATAGAAGTCCACTAGATAAAACAGAAAAATGGAATTAGGCCAAGAATCTAATATTTCAGAGGTGTTTACTGTAGTACAAAAATACATATACCTTAAGCCTAAAACCAAAGTTGTTTTGCAAAGATGTGGGATATATACAACAATTAGTTGCTTAATGAATTTAAACTTCACTATTTTAAGAAACTTACTTTTTAATAGTGAATAATGCTATAGGCCTGTAGATAATGTGGTAAACAGCAAGGATTATTTTTGCCTTCCGACTTTAAAATGGGAGCGAAATTATTTTCAAATATTAACAAAAACATGGAACTATATATCCTTAAATTATAGGAATGCTATGCAAATAGAGACCTAATGTTATAAGGCTAATTAACAGAATATTCTTTCATTTCCAGAGAAAAAATCTCAGGAATAAAAAAGGAACAGAAAAATCCCTTCATAATGTAGTGCAACACAGCAGAGTACTAACATGGAAAAATAACTCTGGCTTGGAGTTTTGGCGCATTTTAATTGTGTAATGAGTCTTGAAACAAAGTAAAAGGTTTCAAATGAGCAACTAGTAGCAGAAATCATTTTGAAGGATTAAAGTACAGCGGTAGCATCTTTCAAGTTTTTGTCTGGAAATTTTCACAATTCATTCTAGCAAAAGTATTTCTCCTTAGAAGTTTGACCTTATTTTTCATTCACCTTCTCTCCCCCACATTCTCATTTTTTTCTCAGACTAGATGAAGCAAAATGTTATCCATTTTCCCTCCCAGATGCTCACCCATCTCTCTCCTATCCTTTGCTTTGATCTGTTACTACCCTCTTCAATCATTGCTTAACCACAGAGCTGCTATTTCTTTTGAACTCTAAGTTGAAAATAAACCGATGTACAGATTGGACTTTGGTGAATCTCTTGCTTTGTTAGAGATTAATTTTGGATCTTCTGGTCGTCTGAGTTTTGCTTTTTCTTCTTAGGTTTCAATCAGGATGTGATCTCTTATGAGAGAACCCCTTAAAAATGTAAGCTTGTAACTGATCTAGACCTAAGTAAAGGATGAAAAGATATTTTTTCTTTATTACTGTATTTCAGAATGCTTGAAAGCTTCATTTCTATGTGAAGAAACATTTTAAATTCTGTATTATAATTCCACAAGCTAACATCCTCTGCATGAGGTAAAAGATGCCTCTCAACATCTCTTAAATATTCTCATTGCCCTTAAACCATGAGCACCCTTCCCAAAGTTTTCTCATTCCACTCTTCAAAATCCCTCAAGAGGCTGAAACACGAGTATAGTTTTCAGAAGTGAAGTATTTAAGTCTTTTTACCCTCAACAGGAGATAAATTAGAATTACATCTGTCATTGGATTGTCAGAATTGTGGAGAAAAAACAGCCACAAAAAGATAATTTCTTTTCCATCTTGCTTTATTCTTCTCCCTCACTGACTAATGCAGTATTTGGCAGTTAATTTCTGTCATAGGCATATCAGAGTTTGTTTCTTAATATCTCTATATTTGTTTCGTGTCTCATTCAGTTGTCCCTTGGTTCCCAATTCAGGAAGTATCTCTTTCAAGGAATTTTTAAAGCACAAATTACACATGAACTAATTAAATTCCATTAGAAATATGTGTAATGTTTCCTTCATCCACTCTGGTATTCTAACATGGAGTTGTATACCAAGCCTGAACATTTCTTCCTACATCGCAGGGATATACCATTTTCTTCTTTTAATTTGATGTCCATATTTAAATATGTCATCCAGATAGAGACCATGGCATTTCTATGAAACAGAAGATTAAGTGAATTATACAAATATTGCAAGTTTGCTTAAACAAAGAGGTATAAAAACATAAAGTGAATAATATAATAATATAAGTAAATAATAAAAAAACCTCCTAAAAACTCAAAAGAAATTTTTAGAGTATCAAACCACAGTTTCTTGTGATTTCAGTGTCACAATAATTTTCTCATCTAGACATGCAAAATTACTTCAACCTCACTTTGTACTCTGCACAGATATTTTCTATTACAGTTGAAAATTTTCTATTACAATATGCTATCCTAGTAACTTAAACTTTTAATCACTTCTTAAACTTGTAAAGAGATAATTCCATTAAACTGGGTAAGGATGTCTTTCCTAGTATCAGCTGAAGATTATATTGTTAGCATTTCTTTAATGTGATGCCCATATTGACATCTTCTCAAGAAGAGATTAGGAAGCTTAAAGGATCATTCTTTAGGAGTTCCTACCATTCCTGCCATTGACCTAACCTTGTTCACATTATTGATTATAATTTCTTTTTATATATTTTTTCACCCAATTAAATATAGTTCCCTAAAGATGACGTTTGTATAGAAATGCTTATTGTGAGGGAGTCCCTTGTCGGAAGCTCTTTAAAGTCATCCTTTTTAATTCTACAACAGAAGGCCAAAGGAAAGCTCTTTGATATGTCTAATTCATTTTCTTCATCACTTTTTTGCTTACCAAATGTTAAGGGAGCATTTTTATTAAAGTTTTTTCACACTCTAGCCACATGTAGAACAGTTCTTTGACCTGTAAACATTACAGATACTTCATCACAGAAGTGGAAGGACCATTTTTACTGAATGCTAATCAGTGGGCTACCTTCACAGGATGATGAGCTGTTATGCCAGATGTTTAGTTAATTCTACTCTTAAAAAATAAGTAAATGTCCCCAAATGCATGAACTCTTAAGCATGACTGTGTCTGCATGTCTAAACAATTATACCACTTTCTACAGATAAAAATTTCTCACAAGCAGCAGTTTTCCTATACAAAGAGTCCTTCGGGTTTTGTATTGGTAAATAATTAAGAAATAAGGACTGTGATAATTTAGTTGTGTTTGTTGGATATGTGCCTTTGATACCACAGCAGAATTATACTGTCATTTCATAGGCCAAGTATGTATTAGCCTTTAATCTTCTGTGAAAAAAAACCCCAAAAAGCATACACATGAATGGCTATGTTTGTCAAAGTCTGAAAAATTACTAGATTCTCCTGAGAAAAGTATGTCAGTTCCTACACAGTTATATGTCACCACATATATGGTAGACTTTTGGGTGAGAAACAAAAGGAGGATTCCTCTGCTGACAGGTAGTAGCCATTAAATCTCCAAACAGGGAAGAGTAGGTGCTAATATGTTTTATGAAGAGGCAACCAAACATCTCAGGTCAGAACACAAGTCAATCTCAATTCCAGCTAGCAAAACAGTTTATCAATTTTCTCTCTCACCTCATGTCCCTTCTCTATAGCACATTTGGCTGTTTCCTCTCACAAAGATTTCAAATAAAATGAAAATACAGAGAGAAATTACATCCAGACATTCCATCCAAAAATTTCCTCTGCTCTTACCCCAGAGACCCTGAACTAGGCAGCTGCATAAATCCTACTTGCATGTTTGAACTGCCCTCTACTTAGAATCCCTGTTTTAGCTATAAAGTTTTCATGTTCCTATAAAGGTTTTCCCACTCCACCACTATGTCTGCTTTTCCAGAAGTGGTCTGTCTTGGCTTCAGTCTTTTACCCTGGTATTTGACAATTGACTCCTTAATTACATCTGTTAGAGTAGCTGGTGGATTTTTAACTTCTGAATTGCTATAGTATTGGATCTCATTACGTCAAGGTATAAGGTCAGTAAATGCTCTCCTTGACTTGATATCAAACAGGAATTGAGTACATACATTTAAAATAAAATGCAAGAGGTTTGTTATATGTCCACATAGCTCTGTGATCTTGGTGTATGAAACCTGTGTTGCTAAAGCCTGATAAAGGGGATGAGGACATGAACTACTGAGAGTCTCTCTGTAGAGTCAAGGAAACTTGCATATGGTAAAGGTATTATGACCCTGATTCCAGAATGACTCAAATACTAAAAAATGAGTGATTTTTAGAATCTGTGTGCTTTGGTATGGACTTTCCACTGCACTGGACCAATGTTATGCTGATATGAGGACAAAGGAGTCTTTATTGACATGGTACTAATAAAAGGGTGCAAAAAAATAAGAAGCATAAAAGAAGGGACTATGCAAATCTTAAAACTGTCACAGACACAGGAGAAGTGAGAGTATATTGCAAACCAGAGTCCTCAAAGGCAGGAACAGAAAAAAAATCCCAACAAGTATTGAAACCAGCCAACCTAACCACCAAAATTGTACCTTAATATTAGCAAAGAATATAGACAATTCAGCTGTTCAAAATAAGTCATGCAGTAAATCTGTCTAGACTGTATCACTATTTGGATCCCATGCCATTTGTCCTACACAGGAAGAAAGGTACAGCACTACAGGCCGTGAGATAACTGTCACAAGAATAGATCAGGAATATACTCAGACAGCTAATAGACAGGAAATGACAAGCTGCTCTCCCTAATTTTGCTGCAGTCCACAGGGTTTCAGGTACATTACCTCCCCTTCGCTCTTTCAGAGCTGATCATTCTGGAATAATCCCAAAGAAATACAAATCAGTACCATTTCTGATAAATTTCCTGACCATAATTTGCTAGATTAGCTAATCAGAAAATATCTTATAACTTGTAGCCATTTATAACTAACATATCTCCTAATTAAAATATAGAAAAACAGAAAAGAACTGAAATATTTTCAAGCATCTCAAGAGTGAAAGCAACTATTACTGAAATGTTTATCAAAATTATTTCATTTTTAGAGGTTTTATTAAAAAGGTGCAATAATTTTAACAAAAAACCAAAAAAAACAACAACAACAACAAACAACAAAAAACCCCGAACAAAACCAAAAATCCAAACAGAAAACAAACAAAAAGACCCCCAAAGAACCAAAAAAAACCCAAAACAAACCAAAAACCAAAACAAGACCAAAAAATGTTCATCCAGCTGGAGTAATTGAAAAATCAGTATTCATTGCATGCTTAAGTGTCTAAAGTAAATCTGAGAAATTAAATGGCCACTTCTGAATACCTGGATCCATCTCTTGAGAGCCAGTGATTGGTGCACTTAAGTAGCCAAAATAAGTATTAAGATTCTGTGTGAAACCCAAGATGCCATGGTTAACATGACAGTCTTTCACATATTGGTACATTCCATCCTGTAAAATGATTCTTGTCTCCTGCTACAGCAAATGCTTTAAACTGCCATTGAGATCAGTGAACCAAAAGCAGTCAATATACTTTGAGGTGTCCAGCATGTTAAGGATATAAAATCTTGTAATATATATCTGTTACTATCAGAATTTCTGTTTGAGGCTCACACGATTTCAGTGCAGTAGCAAGTCTCTCCCATCTCTTTTCTCAGATTTGCTTCCAGAGAATAAAAATAAATCTGTAAGATAACTGCAAATGTTATATTTACTTGTAAAGAAACAGCTCAGATGTGGCCATGTTTTAAATTTGGCGTTAGTTCTAGACTTGACTCAGAGTTACTGCAAGAACCTTGCTTACAGGGATGACAACAAATGATTCACTCAGTGCTGTTGTGTTGATCCAGCTGTAGGGCTGAATTAGACAACAGGCTTCTAGAAAGACAGAAAAATATAATTTTACAGCAGACAGAGAGTGACATGCCTTGGATCCACCAAGATGACTCACATGCTTGCAGTGAGAAGTAACCCTTTTCTTAGTCAGTTCACAAATTAGCAATGATTAATCAAGCATAAAAAAGGCTGCATGACTATAGCAAAATACATACCAAATGAAACATAAGTCCTTCCAAAAATACTTGTGAGTTTTTTAATATATTCATATTTATTATGGTTCATTCAACCTACACCCTGCCACTGCTATACTTGCTTGTCAAAGAATGTTACTACAATAAAGGATAGCAAAAATTTCATTTTAAAGTAATATTTGTAAGGTTTCAAACATGTTTGACTTAAAATATCCATGTCAGATTTAGGTCTAGAAATTACTCAGGAAAGTGCTTATGCTATTAACCAACCTTTTTCAATTTTATTTTATGCTGCACCTGTTTTTGTATCTTCCCCCAGATCTTAATATATTGAATGTATTAGAAATTTGTAAAAGTGTTCATCACAACATCTTGTTCATCTTGAGAGCATCTAACAAAACAAACAAAAAAAATATTGAATAGCAAATAGCAACATACATGAGGTCTCTACACCTGTGGCTCAAAGACACTACCCTGATGATTTCTGTGACCAGAAAACAGTTCAGAGGTCAGGTCAGGATCAATCCATAGAGATAATAAGACTGGGAGAAGGGAGGTGAAAGAGAGGGAGGTGGAAATCATTGCTTTTTTTTAGGGAGATAAACATGAGGAAACTACAATCTATTCATAGCTACAGGCAGATGGTTTCATGCCCAAGAAGAGAAAAATCAGCTCTGTTTGTCAGGGAAGATACATACTGTGAATTATTCACTCAGCTCCAGTAATAAGTGGGGTCAGGGTAGAAAAAACAATACATTGATTTTTTTCCTTACAAAAAGTCAAGAATGTGAATGGCTAGTGCAGGTATTCATTTGAACTGCTGCCCCAAGCCCAGGGACCATCTGCCTGCCTCTCTGATTATGTTTCATTCGCACTCCTCATGTCCCCAGTACCACGTCCATAGTTCTCAGACTGATGACGCTCAGGTCCTGTCTAAACCTTGGAGGTGCTTAAAATCAATTTGTTCTTCTTTCAGTGCACGAAGTTCCTAAGGACTGGCATATCACTTACTCAGAGATGCGTTGGCTGACTGTATAAACTTCTACACTCCAGTGCAAGCTGATAAAAGGCACGAGGCAGTTAAACCTACCCTAACTTCTTAGAGAAGTGTGATCCATTAGACATGCTCAGGTCATCCACTGACTTCCACGCAATAGTCCAACAGAATAGACTAACATTTACGATATGGGAAACCCACACTTTTGACTCTTTTTGGTCCGTGGTAGTTTTGAATTTGCAGATCCCATTTTTAAGAAGGTGCAAGGCTGTGGAATAGCTGAAGACTAATCCCTACCCCTGGAGATACCAAAGATGTGATGCTAAGGAGAAGGGAAAGTGAGACTTAGGGCACTGGAGCAAGACTGATCCAGATGGGGATTTAGTCCAGGAAAGGTACAGTAGCACCTGTAGCAATTTTTAGTAGCATAAATTTTGTTTCAAAGAGTGGGTTATACTACAAGACTCTAGGACTCTGAAGATGGAGAACCAGCACTTCTGAAAACTTTCCTCATTCACATTTTCTGTGAATTTGTAAATATCATGGCCACTGTTGATATTTACATGGCTTTTGACACTTTGTCTACTGACTGAGTGTGCTGTTATCTATCATAGCCTGTTATCTATCACAACTAGGTGGTCTTACCATAATTCATTATCTAGTTCTCGATTAAATCAAGTGCTCTTGTAAGCACAGGGCAAAAAGCAGTTTTGATCCAGAGAAGCTCAGAGGAAATAAAAGGTGTGAAGAGAAATGGTGGAGCCTGGCTTGGTGGCTTGCTGAGGGGTCAGCAGGAATGCTGACATGAGAACCCCAAGACTGTGCCTAGCAATGTGGTATTTCAGTGTCTAGCATACACTTCTTTGTTTCTATTTCCTTTGTTATGAACATTGTACAAAGATGTGCATTTGCAAACTGTACAAATCGTAATTTTTATGTTTTTCTTCATCTATGGTCCTGAAAGACCTGTTTAATATTTCAAAAATGAGAATGGTGAACTCTTTTGGTTTGGCCTTTTTTTTTTTTTTTTTTTCCACATTAACTTTGCTAGAGATCGTTTCATGGTGTATTATCAATTGATTCACAAGCTGGACAAAGTACTTGTAACACTGAATGAGTGTTAGGGGTAATTTTTATGTTTTTCTTCATCTATGGTCCTGAAAGACCTGTTTAATATTTCAAAAATGAGAATGGTGAACTCTTTTGGTTTGGCCTTTTTTTTTTTTTTTTTTTCCACATTAACTTTGCTAGAGATCGTTTCATGGTGTATTATCAATTGATTCACAAGCTGGACAAAGTACTTGTAACACTGAATGAGTGTTTGGGGGGCTATATAAAGATTTTGTGCTACTTTGCATTATATTCCCATATAGACTTAAATTCTGGACTTCAATGCATCTTTTCTGTGATGTTGATTAGAATTAGTGCTGTGACAGCTGGCAGGATTTAAACTATATAACTTGAATTTTGGGCATTGCAATTGCATTTGTGACCACATCCCAAAGGCCTGAAGAGGGAAGTTCTGGACTTGGGACATAATTGATATCCAGCATATTTTATAAGAAAAATCTATTCATGGCTAATGTACATTTATCCTTTTCTGCTTTTTAAGGTACATCAAAATACCATCTATTCTCATTTAAAACATACCAGGCTCTAGTGAACCAGACATTTGGAGCTTATACAAGCCAGCTACTGTTTGACCTAGTTTCATTACAAGCCTGAAACTGCCCATTACACACTTAATGATGAGTAAGATGAAAAATTGAATTCAATCTACCTCGCAGGACTTGAAAAACCATCCAGACAAATCCCGTCCAAGAAAAGCAGCTCAAATTAATATGCCAGATTGTGAACTCCAGTGTCTGAGGGAGGAGCTGACACATTCATTTTCTCTGCCCCTTCCACAGGTGCCACTTCTCTCTATGTCCCAGCTGTGGGGCAGGTGAGGTTGTACCTAAGGTCACCTCCACTAAATTCATCGACACCTTCCTGCCAGAGTACACAACCTTTCAGTCACCTTTCAAAGAGAAGCAGCAGCAGCAGCAGAGGGGCTGTCATGCCCAGGCTAACAAGCTCTGCTTTCTCAGCAATGACTATTGACTTGGGCTTAATATTTCACTCACCATGATTGCTGTTTTCGAGGATAACTCAAGACTCATTACTTACTGCAGCCTGTGATATACATAGCTGTACACTTAGGTGTATGAAATAGTACATTTAACTATATAAGACCAAAGGCTCTTTCTTTAACCAACATAAAGAAATAAAAGCCCAACCCTTCAGATTCTTCTTAGCTATCACTGTGTGATGGAAATTTGCCTAAAGTCTTGTTTAAAACACTGGACAAATCAAGGTCTACCATTGACAAGAACAGATAGCTGTTCCTAGATTTGCACGAGTATGATTGAGCAGAATTTGTTCTGGAGTGTCAAAGAGGATGACAATGAATTAAACAGTGCAACCAATTTAAAAGAAAAATGCTCATTAGTGTGAATAGAAAACCATCACGGCAGAAAAATGCCAGCACTTACTGCAATACATCAGCTATTCCCATTAACATAGGAACTAACCATTTCTGGATAATATGATTCATGGCTAAACAGAATACTGAAAAATTATACCTTCCATCCACATGACTAAATTATAGTTCTTCCCTATCTTTATCAGCCTGTCTCTGCTGATATTTTATTGAATACTTTTAGCAGAGGCAGTGAAAAAGCTGAAGTTGTTTTGTATACAATAATATATGCATACGTGAGTTGCACTGATCCTATATATAAATAAATAAAATAAAAATGAGCAAAACCAAACCAAACCTTTGATTTCAGATATATTCTCCAAAATAAGTAATCTCTAACACTGCTGTTTTTGCGCAGAGCGATTCCAGACCGACTTTGAAAATCCCAGTCAAAGCACATAGTTTTGTGGTAGACTCATCTGGATAGTTTCTTAGCCAAAACAATTTCAACAAAAAGGCTGGTTCCAGACATACCGTATTAAATAACCTCTGAATTGGCAAAGAGTGATGCATACATTCCATCTGACAGTCTGCTACGGGTCCGGTCAGTTGAGGTAATGTAAGTTCAGTTTCACAGCTAGAAACTATAGCAGCATTTTCAGCAAATTGTCAAAACAGTCTTTTTCTGCCTTCACTGTTGAAGTACATATAAAAATCTGACTAGATAATGTATTATTTCAGATTCTTTAAACTTTTAAAAATAAAACAGCAGAAAAGTGGGATGAGTGGTTACAGTGAAAGCAGAAATAAGTGTGAGTGGGTAATTTTATTGGCAGACAGGAGTATATGGTCATCATCAAATAAGATCCTGTGTTTTTCCTCAATTATGTCATAGTTCACTGTAGTTTTACTTGCTCTGTGGGAGCTACTCACAGACAAGAATTAAAGCAGTCTGCAAACTATAAAGATGGGAGAAGTCCTCATCTCCTCCACCTAAATTACTTTTTTTCCTTCTTGTTGCCTTTTCCCTCACAACTGTGACATATTTCTGCTTACCTATAGTTTGAAAGCCATTTGTATAGGCTGGGTAGAGGTGGATGAAGAGGCGCCAAGAGGGTGCAGAGCTGTGAGCAAAGCGGGAGCAGAGGGGTGGCCATGGCTCCTGGCAGCCCCCTGCACAGGCAGAAGCAGGGAGGGCAGGGGCTGAAAGGCAGTGATCTGGCCCAGCATCCTCGTCCTCTCCCATCAGGATCCTTCTCTACATATTTGCTCTTAGAAAATACTCCACAACTCTATCTTTCCCACCTTCATATTTTAATTTTTTAGAATCTTAACCTATCCTGGGCTCTGTTACATTCAGTGTAGCCACAAAATTTGGCTTAATGTTAGTAGTATATCAAACTTCTGAAACAGAGCAAGAAACTTGCATTGCCTACCGTGATGTCCAGTTAATATCTGAAAAAGCTTGTGTTAATATCTCCTACCACATATTCCTTTTTTCAGCATGATTCAGGGCCGATCTAGTTTTTACTTAATGGTCTTCTATATAGTAGTTTTCTTGGATCCTTGAAGAACTAGGAGGCTTGAGTACAAATACAATGCAATAATACATATGCAAATATGCAACATTTGCTCTGGCAGCCAAGAAAACAAACCCCATCCTGGGATGCCTCAAGCACAGCATAAACAGCTGGTGAAAAGCAGTAATTATTCCTCTGTATTCAGTGTTGGTCCAGCCTCATTTTGTATCCTATGTGCAGTTCTGGACATCACAGAGGAGACATGACACTTTTCCTGCAGTTCACCCACAAAGATCTTTAGTTGAACTAGTGAGTTTCTTTAGTCTTTTCTTTAAAAAAAAATTAATTTTTATATAGAGAGAATATATCAGACAACATAATAATACAAAGAATCTTTCATCACTGATAACAAAATTTCACCTGCTTCTAATGATTCTTGAAGTTGGGTCCAGAGAGGTGCATACAACCAAAGGGACAGATTGCCTACTTGTCAAAAGATTTTTCCACAGGGTTTGAAGTGTGCACAAAGAATGAAGGAAGAGAATGAGGAAGAGCTCTCGTACACAGATTGATACAGATTTTATTCCAAATGAATCTCAAGGGCAGTGCATGCAGCACTGATTTGTCTTCATGTAGTTAGAGTGAATTCAAACTAGCATAGCTTGCATGGCATAGGTAGAATGTCTACTAACGTGAAAACCTGTGCCTGTGCCTCTAAAAGCAGGACAGGCCTCAGTTCACATCTTGCCTACTGTGATCCCTTCTTCCAAGGTTAATAGGTCATTGCTTTAGCACTGATTTACTTTCTATGAACTATCAAAATCAACTCTTCTTGTTACAAAGCCTCATACAAAATAAAAAAAAATAGTGGCTAGGTCTAACTCTGGCAAAACTTTGAGCATTATTGAAAAGACAGAGCAGAAGAAGACAGGACTGTAAATTACATGTGATGAGTGCTGGTTCTTCAATGGCTCATGCATTGTTTAGGGTCAAAATCTGAAAAACAAATGTTTACAGCCATTGATATCATTAATCAAATTTAAGATCCCAGAATTGTTAGTGCTTTCAGTTTGTAGGGATATGTTTTATGGTCTTTGCAGATCTAGGGTAGTTTGTATGCTTAGTAGCCTGTAAATCTTTCAAATGCAAAATGTAACATGGCTGAGTTTATGCACCTCATTTAGAGTCTGTTTTTATTGATACAAAGAATAGTTTCAGTATGTCCTAAGTGTCTTTCTAATGCCCTCCAGAAATAATACCTGCATGATGGTAGATATTAGAAACATTTTGGATGTTTTGGTGTGTACAGAATTTCAGCTTGTCATGAAAATAGGAGAGACAAAAGTATATAAATTTAAGTGAAATTCACACAAGGGGAAAAGGGTCCATAATGGTCTAAACCCACATACATCATAAGACCTCCATCCTTCCCTGACTGCTGTGTTTTCTTTATTAAATTGTAAACTATTAGGGACTGTCCTTCAACAAATGAATATCTTGACTAGAATATTAGAGATCAACCTTTTTAGGGACTCTAAATGCTAATGTAATACAAATTATGTAAATGAGTATGACTTCCTCTGTAGTCCTTAATCTAGGAATGTCACATTAAAAAGTTAATCACTGAATAAATCTACAAGCATTTGTGGAAGCAAAAGACAATCTAAGATTTTCTTTATGGGTAATCACCCTTTCTGTTGGCACGTAGACGTGCACCTTTTTCCTTTGTTTTCCCTCTGGTTGCACAAATCCTTCATTCTCCTCTGTGAAGTAGCCCAGCCTCTGTGAAAAGCCACCTCATGGCTGGTGTCCACCACAGTGATTTGCCAGTGGGAGCTATAGACTCACTCCCTTCGAGATGGAGAGTATCTAGGATGGTGATTGAACTGGTTGGCTCCCACAAGGATGGTGAATAAGTGTTTCTGAATGAAAATAATAACTTTTAGGTTTTCCTGGTCCAGTGTCAGACACACTCTGAACATGCCTGATGGTTCACCTAAGAAAGTTAGGAGACATTTAGGTATTTCCCTAGACATCTCTGAACTGTTTAGCCAGAAGGTTGGTGCCCAAATGCACAAACTGGGACATGCCCAGGCAGGCAGAGGGTGGACTTGAAGCTCCAAAGTGGACTGATTTCAGGTACTTCTGCAAAAGCCACCCACACTGCTCTCTGAGGCTTCCGCTCTGCGGTGCTGTCTTGTGCCAGCCTTGACACAAAATCAGTAACCTGAACCTTGGTGTGGACCCCCAGTTTCTTTGCTGTTGTTGCTGTGAGTATGTTGTAGTAAAACTAGATCTCTGAATCAGTTGAGATGGAAGAACTGAAAAGATGCACATGCTTGGACAAGCTAATACCAAGGCTATCTGAGTAATGGAAATGTTGAGTAAATGCTTGTGGAGTGCTTTACCACTTCTCAGTCCATAGAAACCATAAACAGCATGTGTCTAGCATACAGAGTTTCCTGAATAGAGCAATATATTCCCACTGTCCTTGAAAATTGTTGCATTTAAGATGGCTTTCTTCAACTATCCTTGTGCTGAACTAGATGTTAAAGTTTTTGGCACTCCACCAAACCAGATAATCTATTTCCAAAGTAACAGCTCATTTAGCATTAAAATTGGTACGTAAGTGTTGATATAAAATGTAAATTAAATGTAGGATATGAGTAAATGGGGCTACTCTTATACTTCAATTTTTGTATTGGCACCAAGGTTGATAATTTTACCCAAATCATAAGCACTCTTTCTCTTTCTAAAAGTATGGTTTTCAATTTCATTTGTAGTGTTGCTTTCAAAGCAGAGAAACATCACCTTCACTATCAATTCACATGAGAGTAATATGACTATCAATCACAGTGGCTTGGAAAGAGCTGGTAAGATTTCAAAGCTGGGGATAAAGATAAAAGAATTAAATTAAGTAATGCTAGAATGAAGCAATCAAGATTAAATGTGTTCTCAGCTGTTGAGTTAACCGGTTCTGAGTTTTTATCGACCAAAAGGTTAAAGAAACGAACCTTTAACAGCAACTTATTTCAGTTTAATGTTTTTTTAAGCTCAAGCTTGCAGCAGCTGAATTTCTCCTGTCACTTAAAGTAAAACACCTGACATTATCATGTGTAGTCAATGGCTCTCAAGAAGTCAATTTAACACTCATGATGATCACGTCCAAACAGGCTTTGTGATTTAATTAGAACCCTAAGAGTTTTGAAAATCCCTTATAGTAAGTAAATTTATGGGGTGATGATTTAAAAACTGCTCAAAAATCTTGAAAGTAATTATTTATTTAAATGAATTAAATTAAACATAACTGAATTAAACTGAAAATAATGAAAATAATTCTTAAACGCCTAAGAAATCTTATTTGGTAAATGCTATCCTGGGAGAAAAAATGTCAGTGGGTGATGAGTGAATATCCTTGATTAAACTAGTGTAAATTCAAACCATGTTTGTCATATCTAACAAGAATTTCCAGTAGAAATTTGAGACCTCACGGCTCAATTCTCTTCAAAAATATGCAACACATTTTCCTGGGTAACTGTTAGTTGTTTGAATTCCTTCACCTACCAGCATCCCCCCCAGAACTAAAATTCTTGTTATTGTGTTTTTGCCTTGCACTATGAAACCAGAGATGGAGGGCCAGAGAGGGGTACACTTGAGTCAGGGGCCTCATGATGAACATACCTTGGGAACATCCTGGAGAGCAGGTTGTCACCTGCATGTCTTACGGCTGCAGCAGGACATCATGGCTTCTGGTTGCTCTGCTCTGAGTAATCTGCCCCAGCAATCAACACACAGCTCAGGGCTTCCTGACAACTGTGGCGTGTCTCCTGCTTGTCGGTGCATTTGTGTGGGCAGCCAGTTGACAGGCGATGGAGCAGGACTGCCAGTGGCCTTCCAAAAGGGAGACCAGTGCATAAACTAAGACTGCCAGTAAAAACCGGGCGTTGAAGTCACATGGCGTGCACAAGACTCAAGCCCACAGTTCTTCCTGGGGTTTATGTTAATGGTCTCTCTCAAGAAAAGTAGGATAAAATAACTGAAACACATGAAATTTGAATGGGGGAGCTAAACTGCAGTCAGCTTCAGTGTAAATATTCTGCCTAGAATTATGTGCCTTAACCTGATTTCAGGCTTTTGTATAAAGAGTGGTCCGCTCAATAATCAAGAGGGGTTCAAAACTGATGTTCATTTTTTTGCCATCCCTGACTCCGCCTTTTCATCCTCACCTCACCACCAGTTCCCACATTGTCCCATAGGTGGAAGATCTCTAGGTGTTTCTTCACCTTTTGCAGCTTATGCAGTGCTACTCACCCAGCTCACGCACTGGGGTCTGACATATAGGATCCTGCCTGATCCTCCAAACACAGTCTGATATGCTGTCCCATCTCAGCCTCTCCAGCTGCAACATCATGAGACAGGCTGAAGAACTAACCAAATTAAAGACATAGCTCTTTTGGAGGGTAGAAAAGAAAAGGTCCGTGTTTGACAGCCATGGAGAGAGGGGAAAAAGAGCAGATGGGTTGGTGCATTTTCACAGTTTGTTTAAGCCATTCACAGTGCCAGTTGCAGTGACAGGCACCTGATGTGTTTCTTCCACCACCTCACATCCACATCAGACTAGGGCTCATGTGGTCATCTGGATCAGGAGTAGATATGGCTGAAAAATAACTCTGTAAATGAGTAAATGTGAAAGATTTATGTTTAACCTGGGTCACTTATCTAATCAAGTTCTCTTCAAAGCCCTGCAAATGGTTGTACTGACAAAATGAGGGAGTGATGGAAGAGTGGGAATGAGTAACCTGAGGTATGAGGTAGTACGGGTTGTTTGTGCTGCATTAGAGTTGAAATAAATATGGGTCAAATGACAGACTTAGTAGCTTTTTTTAAAAAAACTCTCACAAAGGAACATCTCACACTGGAAAAATATTAGGGAATTCAAAGAAATTTGAAGGTTTGCCTTGTTCACAAGAATTCACAGATAGATTTCAAAAAGAATCAAGCATCAAGATCATCAGCTTTCCTCTTTTACTTTCAAACTTATCAGCACCACGTTCTCAAATACCTAAATCACATCATTTTCATCTGAGCACCAAAAAAAGGTCTCCATTTGGTGCCTAAGTGTACTAAGTATGCTTGAGGAATGAGACTCTTGAGGATAGTGAGTGTCTGCCTGCTAATGTGCTTCCTCAGTTTTCAGCATATGCCAACTGAAGAAGGGACAGAATGAGCCAAGAATCCCAAATGCTATTTCCCCATGCAACACATTCTGCTATAAGGATGATGCTGAGCTTGACTTCAGAATTCAAGAATATTGCAATTTTTCTACAATTGATTTTATTGCTTTCTGGGCTTATTTTCAATACAAATCAGTGACAGAGCCAGTTTCTTTAGTAGCTGCAAAAAAGGGTTTCAGAGTCAACCATTGTAACAAATAGCTCTCACAGAAAAGTCTTTGATGACAAAAATGGGGAGGAAAGGTGAATCCCCATAAATGCTGTTGCATTAAAGAAAGGAGTAGGTTTGAAGCAAAATTTTATGATTGATGAGTAGAAAGTTTAATCTAGAATAGTCAAACATTTGTCTAATAAAGACAAGGCTTGATGCTTCTAAAAATAGTGTCATGAGCATGTAAAACTCCTTAAGCAACAAAAATGGAGACTATAAGTGCAGGAATGAGAATCAAACCTAAGAACCACAAATTACATCCCAGAAAACCAAAGAATGAATGAACATGCAAAAGGTTACCCAGCAAATCAAGGCAAACAGCACCTGAATGTGGAGGTTCTGAAAAGCCATTCACTACATCCACATCTCGGAGGGAATGTGTAAGGCTCCAACCAAGTGGTGGTAGTGGTGGTGGTGGTTTCATCTTCATCTTTCAGGCCCAGCACAAGCTCTCAGTCCCCGCACACCACTCACCCTTTTCCCATGGCATAACACCAACCTGGTCATGCAACCACAGCACAGGGGCCTGTGCTGAGATTGAGATCCTTGAAATATTCCCTTTAAAAAATAGTCTATTTTTTACCTCAGTACATTTTTTGGTCAATCTGACTCTGCAGGATAAGTTAGTCCAGTGGAACTTAGGGACATGATTTACTGGTGGATTTGGCAGAGCTGGGTTAATGATCAGACTCAATTATTTTAGAGGTCTTTTCCAACCTAAATGATTTTATTATTCCATGACTTTTTGTGCTAATATTCTCCTTCAGTATCTCACTGACTCAGGTCCTAATTTTGGAAAGGATCCCACTGAATATGCTTGAGCCCTACTGAAGCTGGGCATATGGCTAAGTACTTCCCTGATCAGGCATGCATATGTGCTTTCTCAGACTGATGTCTTAGATCATAACTTATTTGCAAAATACATTATTAATTCACTGGCATGTTTTGTGAGAACGTGAATTAACAGATAAATAAATAAAGGCAAATAGTTTTTCTATTTTTGGGTAAAGAGAATTTGTTTGGCTAATCTTCCTTTGCTATTTTCTGAATACAGTTTATCTTTTTACCTCTGTTTTGGGGTTTAAAAAACAAACTGAATAGAAGAAAGTTAAAATGATCTTTCAGATTTTAAAGGTTATTAATTGTTGTTTGTGAACTAAAGGTAGAATATTGTCTCTGGCAAAATGTTTGTAGGAAGCACTTGGCTGTTTTAGTATAACTGAAGGCCCTACAGTGATAAAGTCTAAATAAATTCAATAGACTTGACACATTCCTCTTTTTTTACATTATTCGAATAATAAAGACCCCATTTACATTCTGTCAGAGACCTTACCAGAAGGCTGTCAATTGTGACAAATTTCACAAAGCAATACATGATGTGTGTTTATGTCTTTTTGTGCTTGTAGCTGTCATGGAGTGACTAATTCACAACAAAAGCTTTATTTGATAAATTTAGTACCTTTATTGCATCAAATATCTAGAGAATTCAGTTTTGAGAAAACAATCAATTATTCAACTTTTCCAGTAACCACTTTTTTGAACCAAATAATGCTATAATCATTCATGGACATTTGAAAATCCAGCTGTGTTCTGTAGACATGGTTACTCACGTCGGTCA
>NW_008246057.1:7955986-8021973 GCF_000691975.1 Corvus brachyrhynchos | reverse complement strand
CAGGAGAAAAATCTTCCAGTGTTCTGTGGGCATGAAACTTTGAAAATAGCTTTTCATAAACATCTATTTCAACTTAAAAACTCTATTGAGACTTGTGTAGGAAATGAATTTGAAAAAAAACCCTATATATATAATCCACCAAAAAATGTCGATAAAATTCATCATCAGATATTTGTTAAACTGTTTAACATTACTTGTCTTTCAGCTATACTGCCTGGACTTATCCAAATTCAGACACCTGAACAAGATGTGTCCACAACTGGAACATCTGGTCTGACTAGTCAGTACAGACAGCTTTGCTCCTTGGAAGTGACTCAGGTCACCCAAGATCTGAGCTGCAGTCATGGGTTGCTTCTCCCTCTGAACTGGATGTGTTGAGAGCCTACAGGATCCAAGCCGCACGATGGTTCAAACTGATGCATGGAATGCCGTGTCCTGGCTTTAAAGCAACACCTGAGCAGCTGTGAGGACTTAGTTCTCTAGTACTTTGTTCCTTGGCTAACTAGCAGAATGTTTTGATAGCTATCAGAAATGAAGCAACAGAAAATGTTAGCATTTGGAGGGTCTTTTATAAGGAGGAGCTAGCCTCTGAGCTGATCTGGTTGTCTAGAATAAGTGTTCTTAAAGAGGAATCTAGATCAAAATCTTAGAAAGGTCACCAGGCTAAAGGTGATTTTGGCTTATACTTCTTTTTCATGTAATCAGGCAATCTGTCATGTATTCATAATACAACAAAAATGTGTACATGCATTCTGGAGTTCAGAAAAAGGGAAAAGGTAAAAATTGCAAAATTTTTTGGGGAAAATAAAAAGAAAAATTAAGCCAACAGAGCAAATTTTTGAATGGCTAACAGAAGCGTGGTCTCTCAAGTGCCTCATCTACCTTCAAAATCCACTGGAAAAGCTGTATCACAGAACACAAGAAGCATAAGAACTTAGCAGATTGATAGAATATTATACATGTCTATATGATTTTGCTTAATTAGGCATCCTCTTTCACTCACAGTCAGAGAGGACATTGGTTTAGACAGCCTTGTCCTCTGATCTGACACTTGTTTCTTTAAAAAAATACTTTGAAAACAATCAAATGGAGTTTAGGTTGCAAAAATATTACAAGACTGCACCAAGGTCAACCCCGTTTTCACTAAAAGGATTTTCTTCATATTATGCTGATCAGTGTAGTTGTTCATTGGCTAAATGATCTTCTTCATTGAACTGTAAAGTTCATAAGGGAAGATGATTAATTCATATGTGTATTGTTTATGCTGTTTTTACTAAAGGAAGTATTCCAATTATCATTTAAATAATGGTATTTGATTTTAAAATGGACCAAATATGCAAATATTATCCTAGTGCTGTTCTGAGCTGAGCCATTACACTTGAAAATCAGAAAAGGGTGGGCCAGTTGTGCTTCAATTTATAGCTGCATGATGACAGAGCTGATTTACTTGTGCAAGGAAAATTTCTTTGTGTTTACCCCAGTGCAACAGATAATCAGATGTGAGCCATTGGAATGAATATCTCTGGGAAACTTTGACACGTTATCTTGGAAAACATGATATTCACTTACTGTTAGGAATGAATTATTTAAATCACAAACTTGGGGCATTATTTTCCTTGGGCTGTTACACTTTCAGGACATAAACCTAACTTTGAGAGAATTGCTAGCTATCTCAATTTTTATTAATGAGAGGAACTTCAATCTAGAAATCCATGCAAAACATTACAGATAAGCCAGTAAGTAGAGAAAATGTGCTTTCATGCAACAGCCATTAGAAGAAAACTCTGCTCTTGATGTGAAAACTTAAACCACCCCAAATCAAAGCAACCCAACCCCCCAGGAAAAGTCCTGAGGTCAGCAATTCAATACTTGTTTTTCTTGATCTGTATAGCCACATATTAATAATGTCTGGGGGTGGGGGCATGTTAACTATGAAGGAATTTGGGATGTTTTCATTATTGCTGGGCAAATAACTCTTGAAAAGTAAGCATCTCTTTTATGCATAGATCAAGTGAACTTGGCAGCAGCAGTGCCATTGATGCTAACAGTGTGTGACAGGAAACAAACCCATGTGACTGCTGTGTTTTGTAAGTCGAGCTCTTGTGTAAGATTCCGGTACATTCTTTTCCAGCTATTCTCTCAGAAATTTGAACTTTTAATTAAAAGGCAACATTGAAGCATGTCCAGCACTGACAGTCTTAATGCTGTTTCTTCTCCACATTAACATGCAAACCAGCTTCAGTCAGCATGCAAGGAGATACTGTATAATTAGCTTCATCATCCATTAGGAACAAATATGTGTTTTGGGGAGGGAGAGGATGTGCCAGTGTTTTCTAATCAAATGATCAGGATTTTCAACTCCTAGTAGACATGTCATTTTCTCATAGAAACTCTAATGACCATTTTATTTTATCAGTTGGAACAAAATAGATGTATCAAATTCAGGTTGCTTGTAAGGATATATGAGCTATTAGAAAAGCAAATCAATTCATTTAAAAAAAATTATTTGGAATGCAACACATTTCTTAAAGTAAATATTTACTAAAATTGTAGTCAATATCAAAATACAAATAAATAGCCAGATACTGATCTCTGGAAAGAAGAGCTATAGTATGTTTCATATAATATACATCATCATTTAACACCCTAGAATCCATGTCAGTAATAAGCACAGAGCTTGGTAATGAATGTGTATTAAAGATCTTCAGTAACATGTAATACTGATTTTTAGTAGTACAAACATAGGGACTGATATTACATGACGTGATATGTTTAATACATCAACTGGTGACTTCAGTGTTGGGTTTGAATTCTGAAATTAATTTTGAGTGAGAAATTAACAAATTAGCTGACATGAAGAAGAGAGTGAAAAACTAAAATATATGCTTTATTGGGAAGCTTAATATTTCTTTTGGAGGTGTATTTTATATGCTACATAAATAATGAAATTTACTTGACAAAAAACAAAACAAAAAAATCCCTATCATTTCAATTTCTGAATTAAATATCCTGTAATGGCAACATAAGTCTACAGGATTAGATCTTGATTTCCAGGTTCACAATATCCACATTCTTTATTTCCATGGAACTAGTAGTAAAGTAGCATGAAAACAGAATCTGTTTCTTCTCAGATTATTGAGTAATGTTACAGAATCAAATTTTTATAGTGCATTTCATAAGAAGCAACATTAAAAAAACATATCAAATATTTTTATAGTTCCTCAATAAATAAACAATCATTTAAATATTATGTTTCCACCTCCAAAGACAACTACCAACCTTGTGGAAATCAGTCTAGATGCACACAAATTAATATATCGAGGAAGTAGTAACTCAAAGATATCAGCATAGCCTTTGAAGGTTTCTGGGTTATCCACAATTCTTTCAGAAGGTGACCTTCTGACAATTTTTTCTATTGCTTAATAGAAACAATCTGAAAGAGAGTATATGACAGGAAGATCATGGGCAGGTACAAAATTATCTATCTGTTTATATGTTTCCATCATTAAATCATCAGCCAAACACTTTTTGTTAGATGTTCCCTCATGGACACAAAATTCATACTCATTAGATGTTTCTCCACCATCCAGACTTGCTCAAATGGTTGTTTCCCGTAGAAAGGAAACCTTTTTGCTACCTGGTTTAGTTCAGCCTCTTTCAGAGCAAGGTAATGGATCTATTCCTAATTTTTCTTTTTTGGTTTTACCATTTAACGTTACTTCTTCCTCCAACTGTCTCAAGGCTGTCTGAAAATTCAGCTCTAGGCACTGCAGATGAGGGCAAAGACTTCATAGAAGTGAAATTCTATTACACAAATGGCTTATCCAAAGCTTTTTTAGGCAAGTGCCAGTCTTTCCATCTATTTTGGCTGACTTGTAATGAAGCCTTACTAAAAATGTAAAATGGAAGATTTCTTCAGATGGACCTGTATTTCTTCATTATTTTAAAGAAGAAAGAGATGCAAAGGATATTTTTGGGCATCCTTTCTGTTATCACACAAGAGCTTCAGTAGATTCTGAGAATATTGATAAAATATGCAATCTGCATTGTAAAGCAGTGAATTCATCAGTGTACAGATATCTGACAATATATTTAACAGGAAGACTTTTTAATAACTCCAATTGGTATGGCTTCAGTTGGATTAATTTTACAGAAAATGAATGACTGATACTTCTATGAATCTGACTCACTATAGACAAAACCAGTGAGGAAACAATATCCTGATATGAACTTAAAGCTACAAAAAAGGTTGTCTTTATTTTCTTCCTGTCATAACATTTTTCAGTCTTTTTCTTACTGCTGAGAAGTAGAGGCTTTCCCTAACTGATCTAGTCATTCATGCAAAAATTATCTACGTTTAGAAAAAACATGCAATTTTTCCCCAAAACAAGGGAGGCCCATCTATGATACAGTGCTGAGATTAAAGTTTCAGCACGTACAGAAATATTCCAAGTTCTTTATCATTTCCTCTCAGAAATGATATCGTGGTTACTGCTTTCTCCAGAAGTGCAAATAACCTTTGCTGCTATTAGGAACAAAGCCAGTTATAGATACTTGATCTTCAGGTAAAATAAACCACTAAAATTTGCATTACATGGGTATGTGCAATTGAGAAATCTTTGACTGTCTCCTGACTGACTCTGATTGTGAAAGACTGTCATGAAGCAGTTTTTAAGAATAATTCTGTTATCTCTGAAAAGCTGAGCAGCTTGGTAACTGCTGTTAAATGCTCTTTCAAATGCCTAATTCATGCTCTACCCTCTGGGATCTTGACCAGCAGGGTGGAACAGCTGGTGTTCATTACCGTCAGGATAGCCTCAGAGAATTTAGGGATCCACTGAGTCCTTTGATTTTAAATCTGTGCTCCCTCTACACCTAATGAGAAATAGTATGTTTTCTGATAATCACACATTTAAGTTGTGAGTAACTCAATATTAGCCTGATAAATGTTTAACTGAAATGCATATTTACAGCATCTCTTGAGAACCATTCCAAAATCAATTAAAGTATTAAAAAGCAGCATTTTTTACCATATCAGTTTTAGAGGACCTACTTTACAGAATGTGTCTACAGAAGCCTCTTATTGGTATGTATAAGCAGTGACTGTCCAATTGCCCAAAGGGTATTTTACATTAGACTTTGCAAAGATTCAAGTGTTTCAGAAAAGAGAATGTTTTAGGTGACACATTTTTCTTCTCATAAATATTAGTTTATTTCAGCATATAGTGAATTACTGTCATAAGTAACCACTGAAATCAATGTTTTTCCCAGTGGAGTTATTCAAACTGGTTTGACGAATAATGAAAACATGAGTTCTCCTATTCAAGTGCAAGGGCTTTGCACACACTGAGACTCCTGAGTTGCTTGTGCATGGCACAAGATCAGGCACGTGGTGCCCAAGTAATTCTCCAGTTGTAAAGTGAGTGAAAGGATTGAAATTCGATAGACGTATTCCTGTTGTATTTCTGAAGATATATTTCTGTTTTACTTTCGGAGTTACCAAACCTTCATTTACCTATGTAACACATATGTTATAACACCTGTTAAAACTGAAGATCAGAGTCAATAAAATTTTGTCTTCCCAGCATCAATGAGATGTGAGAAAGAACTGGTTTACCCATATTGTGGAGGAGAAATGGTGGCATGTGCACATGTCTACACTGCAGCTCCCAGAGCACCAGGCAGATACAAGTGAGGACCTCTGTCAGAAGCCATCTCACAGGGGACTTATTCCCCACCTATGAAAGCCACACTTAGTGCTGGGAGGCCACAGGGTCAACTCTGTCAAGGAGTTGGCTCAGACTCAATCACTAGTTTTACCCTGATGACTTTCTTGCTCCAGTTCACTATACAGCTGCACAAACTCTTATGTAACTGAAAGGGAAGAGAGTGCTTGTGGGCAGGAGGGGAAGGAGCTATGATCTGTGAGCTGCCAGAGTACAATGTGCACCAGAGGAGCTTTATGTCAGCTCATGGTGTTGGTGGAAGTACAGCAGAGGCGGTTCATCCTTAGAAGTTATTCTGTGTCTGACTTCCCCTGAAATTAGTGCTCTGAACCTATCCGGCTTTTCAAAGGTCATGTAAAATGTTTCTAATAGTGCACGAAATTAACATAGTTCTGCTGGGTGGGATAGGTGAAAGAAGCCATTTCAATCCTGAGGGCCAAGGAAGCTTTACATATGCCTTTGGTGATCCATATCTTTACTCAATAATAACACCAAATTGAAAAAAAAAAGAACTGTGGCTGCAGGCTGCGTAGAATTAAGGAATAACCCATTTGAGGATTTTTTGAGGTGTCTTTGTTAATACAGTATAGTATTTTCACTGAAAAATTCCAGAAGACAAAGGCCCACAGAACTTTTCTTGCTATTGCTGAATTAGCCATTGAATTATACTCCCAAGACAGGCCCACATTTTGAATCTTTGCAGGCACAACTAAGTCTATTAGGAGCAAAGATATCTCAGGGCTTTAACCAACAGAAATATGTTAAAAACTTCCAAACCCTAACCCTAACGGGTTCCATTTAACAAGTAAACAGGTTTTTTTCTGTGCAGCTTATTCTAAGAGTAGTACTGGCAAAGCAGCTCCTTCTCTTGTATGAGCTGTTTCTGCACTGGAGGGAGGAGGGATAGCATTAGCTCTAGCAGTGCAGCTATCACTTTTGAGCACAGACAAGCCTTAAGGAGACAAGACACTGGCAGAAGGGCCAAAGCAAAAGATATTGTTGGGCACATATCTGTGGGAAAAAAAAGTCCCAACGGCTCTCTGGCACACTTTGCAAATAACAAAAATCTAAAACTGCCCCAAGCTGCCCGGAGTTATACCTTCCTAATGCCTATTCACAGTGAGTTCTACTGAAGAAGGATGTAGAAGGCAGTTTAGCTTCTTCAGCTGAATCATTTTCCTGTGTAACTTCAGCTGTCCTGCTTTCTTTGTAGTACAGTACACACTGCTGATGCTGAGGGTCTTGCATAGCAGAAGCAGGATGGCAGAACATTTTACAAAGAAGTACAGACAAGCTATCTTCTTTATGTGCCACATGTCAAGCCAGTCCTTCAGTTCACTTCCTTCATGGTAACATTTTCCATTTTTCTAAGACAAGAAAGAGAAGAAAGATGAAGAATCTCTTGAACTAAGGACTTATGTGTCACATGCAGATGAGAAACCAGGTTCATCCACTCCTACATGTGAAAAATAAATTTCAAACAATTTAGATGTTATTACTTATTCATACCTCTGGAATGATTAAACAGCGCAGAAACATTCACAAGACAAAAAAAAAAAAAAGAAATTCCAGAAGAGCAGGCCTTTTAATTTCCCTTTTTTTCCCCTGTACTCTCTAATTAGAGGTATATGCCACATTATCAACTGTAGCCTTTAAAATAAAAAGCATTTATTGAGGCCAGCTCTAGAGTTTGTTAGGGTTTTTAGGTATGGCTTCTAAAAAAATTGTAAGAGCAGTTTACCTTGTATAACAATAATTCCACAGAAGCCCACTGTATTCTTTGTGATCAGCAAATGCCAGCCACTTTGTCCCCTGCCATCCTTGGCGCTGCTGCCTGCGCCTAGTGTAGGACAGCCTGCAGCTGATCTGTCTGTACAGAAAGAAAAAGGGACTTAGATGGAAGTGGGACTGTGCCCCCAGTGCTATGTAGAAAATACTGCAGTGAGGGCAGGACTCAGAGGAGCTGTGTGGTGGCAGAGTCTGGCAGCAACCAGTGCCTTGAGATCCAGCCCTCCCATCCGTATCGGGGGCAGAGGGGCAGCTCCAGCCCTCCCACCTGTGTCAGGGGCAGAGGGGCAAAAATTAATGGGGATTAATGGGGTACTTCAGGGTATTTTTAGCTTGAGTCCATGTTCATTTTGATATTAATCTCTGACTCCTTTGCATGAACATTGCTTCAGCTGATGTCAGACAGGGTTTGAGATACATGCTGACCCTGTTGCTTTTGCTGACTGAGTACACTTTCAGCACACATTTAGAGAAATCCCTGTGGAGGGAGCTGGATAGGCAACAAGGGCCAGTCCTCAAGACTGGAGCATTCATAAGAAACATCTTCCGAACCTGTTTTAAAAGTCACAGAGTCTCCATCTTCCTGCCCACTGATCAATTCCTGTGCCTCTTGACCCTTTTCATAAAAGCTCCTTCCCTGGGATTTCCATACTTTGAAATGCAAGCCACCATTTCTTGTCCTGTAATGGATGCCACAGGGAACACACAGGTCCACTTTACAGCAAATGAACTGGAAAACCGTTTTCACATTCCATTTTCTGTGTTCTGTGCAATAAACAGTGCTAAATCTTCTACCATGTATTGTGGCTTTTGGTAACTTTTCCTCAACTAGTTTCCTTTTTTTCAGAGCTGTTACACCCAAACCCATGTGCTGTAATCCAGCTGAGACTTTACAAGTGTTCATTGGTATGGAAAGATCATTTTATATGACTTGCTGATCACCTAACCTAGAACAAGTTTCACCATTTTGCAAAAGTAGGGCAACATTGCCTTAAGATCACATTGAATCACCTGTATCTCCAGATTCTTTCTCTGTGAACTGGTGCCTCTTCCCTTACTCATTCAGATATTTCTTTTTTATCTAAATGTGTGGCACTTTGCCCCTTTCCATAGAAAGTAATCTTACAGTTTTGGCTAGGGCTTCCCTGGATTTACAGCCACTCAGCAGTTTGGATTTCTAGATTTTAAAAAATATGGAAAAATGTTCTTAATATCGCAAGGTAAAGGTGATCTGTACATGAGTCCAGTGCTTCTACATTGTGTTATTCTTGCTGTGATTACCCAAATCTATTGGACACATTTAGCACTCTCAAAAATGCCAAACATCAAGTCTGTCACAGATGGGATGCCCAGGGTTATATCTACCTGGCCAGATCTGCAGGAATAAGGAACTGTGTGCCTTTTTCACCTGAGCATTGAAAAACAGCTTCAGACTATAATGGAAATGAATCCCATGTACAAATAAACCATTGGTATTTAAACCTGACAGCACTTTTTCATTGCAAATAAGCATGCCCCTCACTGTTACTGGTATATTTATAAGGTACTGAAAATACTATATGAAATTAAACAAATCAACAAATTCCATCTAATTCATTACATTAAAAAGTTGAAATACAGAGTTTTGGACTCAGGAAAATAGTAAAAAATCAACCAATGTCAATCAGTTTCAACTCACTGATCTCAGATTGCATTTTCTACTACCCATGGAGTTACAAGTAAATTCAATTTTTAGATGGGATTTGAGTGGATTCATGAACTGCATGGGATGAGACTGTCCTCCATTCACTGGGAAAGTGAAGGAACAAACAGAAGGCAGGCCATTAAAATTAAAGAACACAAGGAAATGTTGTTTAATATATGGACTGTAACAACAATTCCTGTGATTTTCAGGTGCATATATATTACTATGTCTGTACCTGTGAAAATGTGTTGTTACACATCTGTGGATTGCAGGAACATCCTAGCTCTGATTTCTGATGTTTCCTTTTTATTCTCAAAATGCTTGACTCTGCACAACAACTGTGCTATACAAGATGCAGCCACAAATGATGAGAATGTTCTCACTCTGTACCAGCTATTTATAATTCCAGTATCCAAGCCTATCTAGCTTGTGTAGCAAACCATGGAAACATATATGGAGAGCTTTGGGTGAAATGAAGCGCTTCCCATCAGCCTTGGAGGAGATGTGATTAGTTAGCTTAAAGGAGATGATTAACTCTTAGAAGGCCAAAGCTAAGAGAGGTAAAAAACCCGTGATGTTGAAAAGAGACAGGAAAGCAGACTTAAGAAGGTGGGTAAAATTAAAGGTACACTTTTGGATTCCCACATAAGAATTTAAACATACTCTATATACAAATCCAAGAAAGTAGATGAGATGGTGATCCAGCAGCACAAATACATGTGGATTTATGTACATTGCTGCTCAGCAGAACAACTTCTCCATGCCTTTTTCCTGATAGATTTCTCAGCCCTGAATTGCTCTGTCAGCACAAGAGTTTTTCTATCAGCACATGAGCTTTTCTCTACATGTCAGTGACAAACATGTTGGCCCCATTTACACTGCAGAAGAGCCACACTTCAATGGACAGGTGAGAAATAGATCTATTGCCATGCTGCTTTATTGTGTGGCAATTCATTTTATGGATTTGTTGATGTGATATGCCTACTAGAGAATGCAGAGAACACAACCAGAGAAGGATAACATTTTCTGGCGATATTTCAGCTGTAGTATATCAGTGCATTGCCTTTGGTTTAACAAAACTGTACCAGTTAATGCAAGAGAGGTTTTGATTAACAGGACTCCTGGGAAGGAGGGAAAGCACATGGTCACTCTGTGGTTACTATCTGTGGTTCAATATCAGCTAAATATTTGCATAAGTAGAGACAATTTCAAGAAAAATACTCCCTCTTTTTCTTCCTTTTCTTTTATAAATTTATGTGTATGGATTAAATCTACAAGTTTTCATCTGTTTTGGAGCTGAAGTGAAATTATAATTCCAGTATCCAAGCTTATCTAGCTTGTGTAGCAAACTGTGGAAACA
This sequence comes from Corvus brachyrhynchos, assembly GCF_000691975.1. NCBI lineage: Eukaryota > Metazoa > Chordata > Aves > Passeriformes > Corvidae > Corvus > Corvus brachyrhynchos. The sequence goes on along the minus strand of NW_008246057.1, from coordinate 8,011,415 downwards.
TATATGGAGAGCTTTGGGTGGAATGAAGCTCTTCCCATCAGCCTTGAAGGAGATGTGATCAATTAGCTTAAAGGAGAAATGGAGCTGAAGTGAAAATGAGTAGAAAGAAAGAAATAAGAAAAAAAAAGAGATCAAGATAAAAATGAAAAGCAGCCTTAGCTAGCCCTGCTGGAGACTGTGTTCAAACAGCTCTCATGCAAAACTCAAGTGAGAGAGATAATTATAAAAAGGTGATTTTTAAAAAATGTTACTATTTGTAACCATTCAGTGTATCTCCTTCAAGAAAAACACAAAACAAGACAACAACAAAAACAAAAAAGCAAGCTATCAAGAAAACAAACAAAAAATCTAACCTGCAGTAAGAGAAAGATTAAAAAGTAGATTTAAGATAAAATATAATACCAGCAGAAAAGAGGCTGTCCTTTGAAAGAGGAGGACTTGGGACAAAGAATGTGGAAATGTAAGGAAAAGCTGAACACAAATGCTACAGAAGTACAAAGGTGAAGTAAGAAGCTTGGTGAGCAGCTGGGAGAGAAAAGAACCAGGAAATGTGCCAGTGAGTGGAAAAGATTAGTTTACTGTCTCTGATGCTGAGAAAAGGACAAAATCAAAAAGATTACTCAAATCATGTAAGAAGGCAGATCCAGGAATTTCCAGGTCCTAGATACTCAGCTGGGTACTATTCAATCAAATATATTTGAATAAACCAAATATTCTTTTGAGTCTAACCATTTCAGACTCTAAATTTCATGTAAGTTATTTTTGCTCAGAAAGTGATTCATTTATGGAATCAACTCTCAAGATCTGTGGGTCCAATTTTGAGAAAGAACTGTCATGTGGAGAAGAGGGAAAGCTGGGTGAGGAACCACACACCTCCCTCTGCCCAGGCTGTTCTTGGCTCATTCACTTCTCTGAGCACTGAATTCATTCACAAATTGGGAACATTTCCTGCTGCTACTTTCTAGCACATTTAGTAAAGTGCTGAATCCCAAATTAGTAGTGTGGTGTTGCTAGGTTTTGATAAATATTTCTATAAATTTACTGCAGTATTCCCCGCTTTGTTCAGAAAGGCTGCTGCTGTCAAAGACAGAAGTATAGCTTGAAATTAAATATTTTTAAGAAAATATTATGTTGAGATATAATTTTCTTCATACACAGCTACAACAAGACCCAGCTCTATTTACAGAATTATAACAATAGCCTTTACACACAGTTAATATGTAGGCTTTTAGTTAACCTAACAATATTTTGCTGTGTGGCTGATGCATTAACATGTGTATAAGGGAGCACTTGTCCATAAGGAATTTGTCAGACTGTCACCAAAGACTGAGACAGGCAGACCAGGCTCTGGGTAAAAACACCTGGGGATCACAGCAATTACTCTGGAGGGAATTAAAGCAATAGATTAATTGACCATAAGAGCAATTTTCCTTGTTCATGAATCCAGATTTCCCTTGGCTGCCAGAATTGTAGATGAAAGTGGAAAACATCCTTGACCTTCTCTGTCAAATAAAATGCTTCTCACTTTCTCTTTGTCTGATTTGCAGAAAAGTGGACTTTTTTTTTTTTTTGAGTGATTTACAGGGTCTGAGAATTACAAAGAAAAGGTGTCAATAAAATAGTACCTGGGTTCTCATTTATTCTGCTGTGTCCTGACCCATAAAGATATATAACAGAATGTTTCAAAAGTTGTCAGCTAGTATCCTTGTAGTCTACCACACTTCCTGACTTCAAAGTCTGTGGTGCACCAGTTATCCCATGAATGCAGTATAAATGCTTGAAATAAGACTGCACGGATCTTTGGGAAAACAGTACTGTCTGGAGAGAGGTGATAGGGGCTCAAATCTTTGCTCTGCCTGTGCAGTCCTTGGCAAGACAACTTGTCTGGCTTCCGTTTTTCCATCTGAAAAATATCCCTTCACAGGAAAGTCAGGCAGTTTCATTAATTAACTCCTAATTAGAAAAGCACTTAAACAAGTGTTCAGTTAGGCCTTTTTCTAAAGAACAGTTTAAACATGTGCTTAAATGACATCCTGGATTAGAGCTTACTGCTTACAAAACGCTTTATATCTGAAAAGAAAAGATGGTGCATAAGAGTTATATAGATAAGGTTTATTTATACACTGTTCAGTAGAAGAATAAAGTGATAATTTGACAGGGCAGTTAGCTTGTTTGCCTTTTTACTGATAGTGCTTGCTGGCTCTTTCTATGTGCATTATTTCTGGATTACTTATTTTAGTGGACAGAGCTTGACTAAAACACAGGCGCAACAGAGCTAAGAATGGACTGTCTGACCTATGAAATATTTTGACATGACAAAAATGTTCCATTTTCATATCACTAGGAAACCAAAACATTTCAAAGCATTTCAGTAGGGGAAGCATGTCTATGGTAAGGGTATTTCTCTGGGGTGCAAGAGATAAACATTCAAGCCTGTGTTTTCTCACTCTTCCACTGACCAGACAGGTACCCACAAGCACAGTTATGGAGTGAGTCTTCCCAGTCTGACCAGAAACTCTGCCCTCTTCTTCCCCCTCTCCACTTTTTGTCCAAAACTGTATTTTCCTGTGATATGTTTGGATTTGGGGAAATCTGTATATTCTGACCAAATCTGGTTTCTTTAACAGATCTGTTCTCTCAGATAAGCAGGTCTCCACAGGTTTCACTCATTCTTCTCTGGTGGGGTTACCACTCCCTCCTTAAGCTATCCTATGTTTAAACTGCTTTTGTGACTACAAGATCAAACATTCCTCTCAGGAGAGACAATTACAAATTCAAATGCTAAGGCCTTTCTATTTGTTTCCGGGACCCCATTTCTGTCTCATAATGGAGTACAGGAGGAGGGGAGAAAAGAAAAGATAATACTGGTGTTTATGGTGGCAGGTATTCTGTTTCAGAGGGATCACTATCATCAGCAAAGCCAGGTGAGATCTGCCACTGCCAAATAATAAAACTTTGGTGGGCAGGTATTCCACCAAGCTTGATTGATCTGGCACAGAGAGTCTTCCAAGTGTTCCCTGAACATTTATTTACATGTAATTTCTTTTCTTCCAGTTGCAATAAATAGACAAATAAAATACTGGAAGCATTTTGAAGCATAAAAATGAAGACTACACACTCAGAAACAGCTCCGGCTAGTGCAGAACACAACAGACCATCTGCTCAGCCATAGGTGTTGCTGTGAAAGCATCACCCTTTGTCTCTGCCCTGTACACCAAAACTTACTGGATAGAGAATCATTTCAGAGTCTTCTCACCCATGAACCAGATACAAGTTCAATGCGTTGTCACCGCCATGAGGAACTCCTGAGCTCCAGGGGATACAAGAAGTCCCTACCATATACACAGAGGGACTTTTTGGAGGTGTCACCTACGAATACCCCAGATGGCGCATGTGTGGATGGTAGAAAGCAGCTTTGTTTCAGTACAGGCTCAACAGGGCTGGGAATGTCAGCTCTGATAGGCACCGGCAAACTGTCCTGGTAGTTGCTGTACCTGACCATCTACAGTGAAATGGACTAATGGATAATCACCTTCATCCTCTGACCCATCAAATGATGAGGTGCAACTGTCTGCTAGGGGAAATTTTAAGTGTGTGGCTTGTTGGGTGTGGAAGTTTGGCCACACCTTCCTTGGGCAAGAGAGGAACATCCACAGCAAGATCTAAAATCAATTTATGGAGGCTTAACTTCAGTGAGATCTTCATATGCTGAAAAGTCATTTTGAGTGATCTACGATTGACAAAACCATTTTGGGTACAAATCTGGAAAAAAACGTATACATAAATATGTGTACATATATATAAGTGTGTGTGAGTGTGCCTGTTTGAGAGAAGAACTGAACAGGACATCATTGGTGTGATTTTTACTTTTTAGTTACTTAAACCCCTTTATATTTATAAACTACTGTAACACAAACCATCTTATTGAAGAGATTATTCTGACGCATTTTTCCTTTTTGAATTAACTATTATGACAATTATTCAGGGAATCAAATTATTCATTTCTTCCAGGAAAAGTTAAAACCCAAAGACTAGGAAAGGAAAACATTAAACAAACATCATATAATGCTTGGATTCTAGTGCATCCCAGCGTTATTTTTTTTTTCTCTGCTGAATTCCTTGTAGGAGAATAAGGACAAAAATATAACTCCACAAAATACTTGAAAATTTCTTATGGTGAAGTAATCAAAATGCTTTCTGTTTACTGAAATATTTCATTGGTTGCTAGAAACACTTTAGAATATACAAAGTTAAATCATAAAACAATTGAAGTAAATTACATTAATAATAAATATTCCTGTTCAATTCCATAAGGAATATGATTTCATCAATAGCTTTTTCATCATTTTCTTTAGGTATTTTGGGGGCTTGTTCTCTCTGATTTCCACAGAAACTGTTCCCAAGCTTACTAAAATTAGTGCAACTCTCTTCCGCGATTTCTCGTCATCCCAGTGCTTCTGGGACTGCTTTCTGGATCAGGCCCAGAAAGAGTAAGGAATGGCTCTCTGGAGGAAAGATAAAGCGTATGGAATTGGGGCAAAGGAGAAGTCCCAGGAAAAACACAGGGAAAAACCACTGCACAACACAGGCTTAACCTTCCCGGGAGCAGCTGGGTCAGCAGGGACGGGGGAAGCCATTCTCAACCCAACAGACCCCTGTCCCCATCGGTGAGAAACTGGAGAAAGCTGAAATCCCCAGGCTCCCTGAGCCCTCCTCACTGAGCTTCCCACGAAAAGGCATGAGGTGCCTCTAGGATTTCACATCATCAGCTGCTCACTTTCATGCACCATTGGAGGGCACTTAATCATATATATCAACAGAGGCAATACCCGAAGTTTTCTAGAATATCCATGCTCCCCAACCAGATATTTAAGCAACAAGGATTTCCATTTTTTTATTATCTGTATTTTCTTTGCTTACTCTACTATTTGCTTTTAACGTAGTATAAACGAGTTAGGGAAGGAGAAGTAATACACCATTGGGTATTCAGAGATTTCTTGGAATCTGTAATGCACAAATGTCAGATTTACTTTATTAATCCCAGTACAAGATTTTTTGGGAAAAAAAAAATAAAAAGGCCTTTTATAAGAGAATACAATAGGATATAAAAGACACTCCTAGTCAGACATTCCAGAAAATATTTTAGTGATGTCATTAACTGCTTTTCCTTTAAGGAAAATAACCTTACTATTCTTCAGCTGTATGTATTACTGGTGAGGTGCTTATGCTTGTTCAGCAGAAACAGTTTAAAAGAGTTCAATTCAGCACCTATTTGAACTACATCAGCATCCATGTAAATAAACTGTATGACTGCCTTTCATTAAAATGGGTGCCTTTTTGGTTGAAGGGATGGTGCACTAGTTGTTAGTTGATAATGGAAACATATCTCTCCAATATTTAATAATAGCTCTGGAAAGGTTGTTTCTTTTGCAAATCAGAAATGTTTTGACATAGTGTGCTCTCTTGGGCGCCGCTAGTTTGTAACATAGCTAAGGGTTTCAGGTAACTGGTCATAATTAGAAGACATGTGAGTACATGATTCACATGCTGTTAATTAAAGTTGCTAATAATTCTCAAAGGTTTTTTGTGCAACTGGCAGTTACCTGGGAGCTCAGTACGCAATAGTCTGCACCTGTAAATGTGATGCAGATGTCACATGATTCAGAAGACCATCTGGTAAGGGGAAAATCCGACCTTCCTCAACACAGAATAGAGAACACTGAGAAAACAATGTCCCAGTCTGCAAAGAAGACTCTCCATCCCTCTTTCTTTTCCATTTTCTAAACACAAAGATTTTCCCTGAAAGCAAGTACTAAGGAGTATTACCACAGGCCTGGGCCCTAGGGTATATCACCGTGTCCCACAGCCGTAGGGAAGAGGAGGAGAGAAGATCCAACAGGCAGGAATTGTGCAGCAAGATTGATTGATTTATTTAATTATTTTACAATCTCTTTTATAGACTTTTTTCTTCATAGTCTAATTGGACAAAGGATCAGCTACCCCTTGGGGTGATTGACTAAAATCCTAAAACATCCATTGTCAAAATATTTTTCTACTATACCATAAACAAGACTTTTCAAGGTTGCAGGTGGCTTGGTTGTTTACATAACTCAGCTACCTCTTCTGTGAGAGAGAAAAGTCTCTCACGGACTTAGAAAATAGCAAGAAAATCCTTGCTAGCAGCATTTTGTATCTACAAAGGAGGGTTTTACTAGCACACTAAACAACACATAAAAACACAGATGAACAAGAAATACAAGCGTTGTGAAATGATGCAGCATCATAGGCCTGTCTACAGAATTGGAAATTAGAGAAAAAAGGAAACTTGAGAAGACCAGAAAGTATTCATTAACTGATAAATTTTAATCCTGAGTGGAACTGTTATTTTCAGTAATATTCTGTGGTTTATTGCACAAAATCCTATTTGAGAAAATTAGCAAGGATCAATCTTTCCTTCATTATACCCCAGATTTGACTGTAGTGGGAATTCAGGGTGTGTAAGACAAACTCAACTGAAGAAACATAAGGTGATTAAAAATCAGACAAATTCAATCCTTTTTGTTTAAGGCAGATATTATAGTGTACTTTCATACATAAAGCAGCTCATGGAGAACATATATGACCAGCTGAGTACTGAAAAACTAGTAAGTGGAAAAACATTGAAGAAAAAGGATAACCAGTGCCAGTTCCTAATACCTGTGTGAAAGTCTACTGTGTGTTATTAAGTAGTAAGCAGTGATGATTAGAAGATAGTCCACCATCTCACCTTGTATAGAGGAGATAGAACAAAAAACTTGCCTACTAAATCTGGGTGGTCCTAAAATATTCTCTTCCACAAAGAAATAAAGTTGAACCTCAGAAAAGATCAGTTAAGAGTGGTAATTAGGCCAGTAATTAAGTGAAAAAAAAAGTGACAGAGTACAAATATGAGAGAAGATAAGACAAATACAGAGTTACTAGGTGAAGGAACACATTTCTTTCTTCCTTCTGCTTCTCACACAAGCAAGACACTATCCAACACTCACCCACTTCTGATTGCAGTAGGGTGTTTATTCAGAGAATCCTAAATCTCTGCCCTATATCTGAATTTCCTGTTAATGCCTTTGGTGGACATTAATATTGCACTGCTTTCAGCTAGATGTACACTTTGAAAATGGCTGAACCAGACAAATGCTTCTCTTTGTGAATACATTAAGATCTACATCTGGGCAAGCAGACAGTCGCTACCATGTTTTGCTTCATAAAAGCAAAGCCTGCATTTTGTTACCTTCAGAGGAGGTCTGCTCAACCTATATGTTATGCCATCTCAGGAAATGATAAAAAGTTCATTTGCCCATTGGATTCTCATTTAATCGAATGATTAAATGGTATTTTTTTCTTATTGCCTGGATTTCAATATGCCTTCTCTTTCTCTAGATTTAGGCATTGCTTATCCCTTTTATTGTTTCTCCTAATGGCTTATTTCCTTCTGGTAGGTATTTCGTCACTCCCCCAGTACAGTGGTGTTAGTAAATTTATGGAGGTATATGGAAAGCTGTACTGGATTTCTAAAAGATTCTGTTTGGATTTTTGAGATAGTGTCCTTTCAGTAGTGGGGTATCTACTGACAGGAATGAATGAGATGTTATAAAAAACACTAACATACAACATGATTTCAACAGAAATTAAGTGCTTGACAACTTTTGAAAAATCTCAGAAATCACAGATGGCTGATAGACTGCTGGTGCTAAATGCTCTTTACTGGACCAAGACACTGGAAAAGCGTTCCATTCCCGGCAGGGCAGCAGAGATTATTAACTGTGTTTCTTCAAGCACATTTCTGTGATGTGGCAACCCCAACCCTGCTTCTCTCTGGTTAGCATGGGTATTTGGAGGACAGAAGAGCTCTCACACTCTTGCACTGCTGCTGTCTTGCTCTCCTCTGCACCTGAAAACTTCCTGGCCACCCCATCCCTGCAGTTCTGACCACTGGCTGAATCTTATTTGGCAGAGGAATATCAATTGGCAGAAGAATATCAATAAGAAAATAACTATACAGACTAACAATAAAGATTTCAGTGAAAACTAAAGCCCCCAACAAATTCAAAAGATAATACAAAATGCTATGTTTTGCTACAACATAGTATTTGAGAAACAAGGACAAGGAAACAGAAAACAGCTACCTTTGTATATTCAGCTGAGGTAAATCACAACTGCTTTCTTAAACAAACTGAGTTACAATAACTTATAACAGGAATTTGACCACTACATTGAATAAGATTACTGAGACATTTGCATTTCCTGTTTCATCCTGATTACAGAAAATGAAGAGAAAAGTATCTCTGCAAAAGAACCTGAAAACGGCATCCACCTGTAAGTAATTGACCTTATGATAAAATCCACCATGGCTGTTTGCTGCAGAGAAGAAAAGCGGTCAGCATCTTCAGGCAGGCAGTTGCACATGCTTGAGGAAATCCTTTCTGACCAGCAAACTATTGATTCTGAAAAATGCTATATTTGATCATAAATCTTGAGCAACTCAGCACAGGTCAGTGGAGACAAAATATTAACCTCTCTAAAGTGCTTTTAAAGATTCTCAGACTGAAAAAAAGAAAAGTGTGTTGTACACTTATCTGTAATATATATTTTTCTTTCTTGCATTTGCATACCTTGCTCTTTTTTTCTTTCAGAAAATTACATCTATGGTAGCACATGAAAGCCTTCTATCTGCAATCACATATGTAGGTTGCACAAAAAAGTGATGAGGTAGGAATTTGTCTGTCAGAGAAAGTATATTTATCATTTTTTTTTAATTACTTCTGTTTTTTCAATTGAATGAATTAGTCTAGGTCAAACAGCGTGCTCCTTCCCTGAATATCTCTTGAGTTATCACCTAGCAATTGGGGATCGTTCTAATTAGAATATATTGAAAATTTAGCAGAAACCAAAGTTTTGGGGATTTCTATTTTTTCAGGTCCAAAACATTCAAAATACCTTATATATAAGACTTTCCAGCACTTCCAAATTGGCATTGCCTGAATTACTGATCACTCTTTCTTGTGCTCAGGTGCTGTGTGTTTGAAATGCCATCAATCCCATGGCAGTCCAACGGCTGGTGTGTTGCATATCTGGAAGATCCTTTCCCCTGGGATTTGCTTGTGAGGGCAGACCTACAGACCTTTCCTCATGGCCTGCACTTCTCAGGAGATTGTAACACGTAAAACATCACTTAGGTCTATTTTTCACAGCGGGCTAAACAGACTGAAAACCAGACCTGTTTCCAGGTACCTCAGAACAAAAAACCACTTAACAGGGAAAAGTCATCTGAAGGATTTTGTACTTTTAATCCTTTAAGGTCTGACAATAACATGGTAAAAAGTGCCTTAGGCTTCCTAAATTCAAACATAAACTGGATGAGAAGATAGGCTCTTCAACTCCTATTATTCTGAATCTGGAATTATTTTCGGATGGAGCTATTTAACCCACCCGAATGAATTCCTTAAAATCAGCCTTTTTCACAATCTCTCACAAGTACTTACTGTGCTTACTTACTTTCTTACAGAAAATTGCAATCTTATTTAATTTTGCCTAAGAAACATGGATTGAAACCTTAAGGGAATGTTCGTAGAGTGGACAATTTAGCTTCAGTCTTACATGAGCTTCTCATTCTCTTTTTTTATGGTCTTCTCACCCACATACATCAGAGAGAATTTCTTAGCACTGTAGCTTCATATCCTGATTGCTTATATTTTAAAAAGTCATCCATAATTTTGTTTGTCTGATCTAGCTTAAACTGTGAGAGAATGGCTTAGCATGAAAAATTTACAATGTGGTTAGAGGTACTTATGATCCTATTTATTTCAAGTGACCTAATGAACATTATTTGTAGACTAGAGCTGCCTGATTAGTACTGTCAGAGGGAGAAATATGTATCTCTCTTCATTCACTCTTCAATCCATTTCCTGAAAACAGGGGTCTTACAAAGAATCTAAATCAGCTCTGATTTGTTAAAATTTTTTACTCCTTGTAAATATGCCTCAGAGACAAGCCCCATTTCTCTGCAAGGCCAGTTTGAAATCCTGGTGAGTATGTCAAATCCCCTTTGTTATTATTAATGCTCCAACTGTGAGTTAGACAGTCTTCAGATATGTAAAATATAAAGATATTGTCCAGAGGAGAATTTTTCTGGAAGCATTAACAACCTAATTATAACTGATGATGGTAGGCAGAGGAGAGCAGGGAAACTAGAAATAAAGAGCAGAGACACAAACTGGTAGCAGAGAGATGCTTTATGGGCAGATCTATGAGCTATTCTGTTTGTAATATATTTCTAGTTTGTTAGTATTATTATTTTTTTTCTGCAGAAGGTCAGGTAGTTGACCAAAACTACAAAGGACAGATAGCTGTTTAGTAGAGGTCAGTAATAGAAAGTTTGCTGAGATCTGAGCAGGAATTGAAGGGTTTGTCCTGAATAGTCACGTGTAACTTTTGTCCTTCAATAGTAATTGCAACTTGTCAGAAATACCAGTTGTTGCTAGATGAAGATAGAAGTTCAGCATTATTTATGGATCTACACTTCTCAAGTAAATAGATTTCCCCTAATTTGCAATTCTAAAAATGCATTTAAACCTATTTTTAAATGGCTTCTATAAACACAGGGCAGAGTTGGTCAGGCAGTTTTTGAAAAAATTAATTCTTCTTGAAAGGTGTTGTTTCATTCAAGCTGAATCATTAATGGCCTGAACAGCTTTTGAAGAGGCATTCAGTGAGATTTCTGAATAATAAAATTTTGACCAGTGTTTTGGTACAGCAACATTTTGAGAATATGTGTTCCAAATATTTTGTTTTAACCTGAAAATTCCAAACCCCAAAGTTTGCTGTGAAGAAGAACCTACATCTTCTGTCCAGCACAGAACTGGTGAGAATCCACCACAGATCTCTGCAGATTCCTCAGCTGCCTGCAGTTTTCTCAGCAGTTTTACTACAGAGTTAAATGAGCTGCATTTTAATTGCTTTCTGGGTTAATACATCCAATAACAACCTGCAGTATTCTGTTCAAGGTCTGCAGAAGTTCTTGTGGAGAACTGTGCTAAGGAATGGAACAAGAAAATGAACAAAAATTTCCCTGTAGATAATGCAATATTTTCACCTGCCTTTCTATTGGTTCTCATGGATTATAAGTCATTTTGGAATGATAGGCATAATTTTCAATTGTTGCAATTTGGTTTTCTTTTTTGTCTTCCTTTCCTTTGTTTTCCCAATGGGAACTCATATTAGCCACCTTCACCATAGAGCTCAGACACGTTATGACAATTCAGCTCAGAAAAACACAATTACTGTGTCATTAACAAATCTTACAGTAACACATACTGTACAGAAATGTGGACAGTTATACAGTTCAAACATATAATAAATACAATACATTTCACATATAATAAATTAACATAATTGCCAAAAGCAAAAGCAGTAAGACTGAAGAATGCTATTTACATTTCTGACTATGCATTTTGGGCTTTTATATTAAGATAGAAGTAAAAACAGAGGGAAAAATATGCTTGATGAAGTTCCTTGCTCTGTATTGTTTTGTGTTGCTTTGATTTGTAAATTAAGGCCACCAGTCAGGCAGACTGGTAACTGCTGCTAGTGGGAATTTTTTGAAACAATTTCATAAGTAATGATTTTCTAGATCATAGTGGATTGTGTGAAAATGAATTATTTTATTTGCTATGCATGCTCCCTTGCTCATGTTTTATGCTATTTGAATGCTTCCAAACCAGCCACTGCCTGGGCTTTTAGTTGAAACAAAATATAATACTCAAATATTCAACCAGCAAGAGAACCGAGCTCCTATTTCGTGCCTAGAACAAGCTCCTACACACTAAAGCCAAGGGTCAAAGAGTGAGAAAATTAATAAACTACTACTGCATTTTTTGTACTAATGAAAGCTTAGTTACTATTATGTATTTTTCCAATCATTACCCAATGCACGGGTTGATAATTTAAATTTTTAGAGATCCTATTACACCAGAATAATATAGAAAACAGAAAGGAAAGGAATATAGAGAAAGGATAAGATTTAGTCTACATTAACTTACACATCTAAAATGTAAACATCTAAGCCTGAACTATTTTCCCTAAACTCTTTATAGTCATTGAGGAGAAATAGACAGTCAGATTTGTCTCACATTCAGATAGCAATGAGAAGACAGGACACATGAATCAGCCGGTTGCTCACTTCTTGCTATACAGAAAAGCTAAAATGACCATCTCAGACTGAAATGACCAACTTTTAGACATTTATACTTAGACTAGATTACTCTTACCCTAGCTAGCCAACAGGTTTGTCAAAGCAATAGTTTACAAGGGAATGGCCCAGTTCCTTCAGTTGAGCTTTTCTCTTTTGAGACTTCTCTTTACTCTAGATACTTTAATTTTATGGTAAACTTAGTAAATGTTTTGGGATGAATTAGTATATCTGTGACTACTAAATTAATGGTGCACACTATCATGCATCATACCCACTCACAAAGCTGAAGAGTTAGCTTGACTTAGCACACTTGCATTATGCCACTCGTGGCAACTTGGTGTCCGTAAGTGTAGCTGTACAGAGAGGCTGTCAAATGATCTTTGGTGACTGTTTGGTTACCAAAGCAGTCAGAGGAGCAGGGTGACTTCAGTTAGTTAATGAACTGCTTTTGCTTAAGTTGCTGTGCCACCTTTGCATTACTATTTGACTAAAGCCCTACTGTAACCTCTCCTGAAGCCCCAAAGTTATAGACCATTATGCAAAAATTACACTGGGGCAAAGCAAATATTTAAAACTCAAAAAAGCTGTCACACATGCATTTCCCCATCTCTGCCATAGTCAAACTCCCACCGGACAGTTCACTGGGACAGTAGCATCTCCTGTGTAAGTCTTGTCAGTCTGCAAAAGCTTTCAGAGAAATTTCTCTGTATTCTATCACCTCCTGTGTTGGAGTTCAGCAAATACATCTCACTATAAAAAACTCCAGAAAGTTCTTCTTTCTGAAAGGTGCTCTGAAGTCTAAAAGTTTGTCTGTATTTTCTAAATGTATCAGCTTTCTATACACCTTGTCCTTATGTCTTCACAGATTCTACTTCACTAGTACTAATGCAACCCTTACTGCAAATCTCATAATTCATCTTAGTTCTTTTTAAGGAACAGGAAAACTAAGCCTTCCATTGGCATTAAGAAGACTTCACAGGGCAAAATTAATCTCAGGTTAAGAAACCTGAATTTGTTTCCTGAAACTTTCATTCTTGCTTACTGAAAACAAAATTGTTCCGTAAGTGCAATTCAGTCTGCTGATGTGAGATTGTGAGAGTGAACAATATCCCCAGCAATGCACAGCAAATCAGCTCACAGCAGCAGGCTGACATGTTATGTGTCTCCAGGCAAAATAAGTCTTATGACAGATCTAAAAGTTCAGTACATAATTCAAGACATTACTGTAAGTATAGTAAATAAGCCATTAAAGGAAATTCCACACTTATCACTTGGTTAAACTCTTAATACAGCTTAGCAATTAATACATTCATTCATTCTATTGCTCAGTGGTTACAGCTACAGCACACTTCACTGAAAACAGAATGAGCAGAGATAGCAATCAAGCTGGCCCAATGGGAGCAGCTTGGTTTTTATTGTTTGTGGCTTTTTTACTCTCAAGAGATTACAGCCTCTTAAGAACAGAAAGAGCTTCACGATGTCCTTTAGGACAAATCCCAAAGGATTTGATCTTTCACTCAACCAATGGGTCACAGATTAGCACAGTAAGCATTTTCCTGGTTTCTAGGATTTTCAGTTTTACTGATGGCTGAGGCTATCTTCTCAGGATTGCTTCACTTGTATGGATCAATTTATTCTGAGAAGCCACGCTGGATACACTCCTTTTTCTATGCTCAGCTGACAGCTGCAGAACTCTGGGTGAGTCTGGAGGGGTTCCAGCATGCTGGAACATGCTCCACACGCCCCTCACACCAGACAGGACTGCACGAGGTCCTGAATCACAAGGTGAACCTGAGCATATTCCTTTTAAAGCTTTGAAAGGTCCACATTTCCTAAGTGTGAGGCTATTTGTTAAATAATATATTTGGTTTATCTCTGTTTTCACACATCTCCTGATAGCTGCCTGACAAGTTTCTAAGGGAAATGAAGCCCAGGCTGGTTACAAAGGTTGTGAACTACAAGGAATTATTAACAAGAGTCAACTGAGTTTGGAGCCTATGATTGCCTGACTTTCGGCCTGCAGCATGTTCCTGTGAGACAAATAATGCTCTGTGGGAGTACAACGAGTGACCTTCTACCTGGGATAGGAGAAGGCATGACAGATGCTCAAGTGCCATGTGTTATTTGTGACACGTGGCAGCTCTGACTGCCCTTCACTTGCCAGCAAGATGACGAGACCTAGAAAAACAAGGAGCCTCACAGCTTTTGGGCCTGATGCCAGTTGTAGAGCTGAGTTTGAAGGAATAACTCTCTTCTTTCACCAGCTCATCTCCTGACTGTAACTTTCTTTCACTCTCTACTTCTGGAGAAAGCACAGAAGAGCAGGCATTCCTCCTCTTTCCTTCACATTGCCAAGCCTTTCTAAGGTTCATTTCTCTGACCATGGATCCTATTTCTCCAACACTTGCCATAATAACTCTCTTTATGCCTGCTTTTCCCTTCTTCAGTTTTGCAGGTCTGTTTAGGCATGCAATGTTTCTTTGCGCTAGGATGAATTCTTTTTGCTGAACCTGGTGGGGGAGGGATGGTTGTAACTACCTTCTATCAGAGGGTATTTTTCTCCAAATTTGTCTCAAACCGGCACAACCCTATTCATCATAGCCCCGTTAGCAACCTGCAGCTGCAGGGACAGGCATCTGATGCCCCTGTTTTTCCTGGGGGACAAAGGGAAGAGCTACTCAAGCACCAAGCACAACCCCGGGAATGTGCACAGGAGGCTCAGAGCTCTGGACCAGTGTGAGGCACATTTTCTTTCTTTCTTTCCTTAGAGGCTAATAATAACTTTGCTTGTGTGAGGGAGGCCAGAAAACAGAAGTAGCCTGGAAAAGCTCCAAATTGCTGCTGCCACTGGCTAAATGGGAGAGGATATGGTGAAAAAAGGAAGCCCTTAAACCTAGGGTCTGGCACTGCCAATGTCAGATCTCCTTGTCTCACTCAACAGGATTACTAAAGGTAGTAAAAAAAGCTGTTTCTTTTTCTGATATGTTGAGGAGGAAATTCAACTGAATTAAATCCATCCCATCTTGTTGATTATTGTTCATTACACCATCACTGTGTGTTCCATCCACCCACCAGATTCCACAATCTTTTTCCATTTTTTTGGGGAACTTTTTAAAGTTGCATTTAGACCTCAGCAAATGTTCTATTTTTGCAAAAGTACATGTGATTAAAGCTGGTATCTGCAGTACAGGTATTTACAGATGTTGCCATAGTGGCCTAGAGTACCCTGGTCCTGGAAAACCCTCTGAGAAACCTCTCACATGTTTTTATAGAAGAAATAAACTTTTTCTTGTATACATAAATCAAATTCAAATATAAACCACTGAGAGCTTTGTTGGCCTTGAACTAATACATCCAGGGTTCATACACTCCAGTACTGTATAAATAAGAACAAGATTTGAATGTCCTATTTTGACTGCAGTGGCCTTCAAACATGCAAGCAGTACTTGTGAAGAATGTGCCTGACATTTAAGTCTGTTAAGATTCCTGGTTAAAGCTTTTCTTTATTTTCTTTTCCCAAATTCTGCTCCTTATCAACTTTTAGATGCAGTTTTCTCTTTTTTTCCCCCATTATCTTCTGAGGATGCAGAATAGAGTTTGTGACATGCTTTGGAGCTTTGAGGTGCAATGTATCGTTCAAATCTATAGAAAGCAAAGCAACATTAAATGAATGTTCATGTTGGAAGTTAGTGCAATTAAAAAGAAGCAATAAGTAAAGAGAAAATAGTGCAAAAATGTATTTTACTTAGGAAAATATAGTTATATTATTTCTGGAGGAGGGGGAAGCTTTTAGCTACAAGAAAAAGAAGGACAGCAACTCCTGGTTGATGAGTAATCCTTACAGTCTTTGCTGAGACAAACCATACATCTGTTTAATAGGAGGGAGGCACCACACAAAAGCAGTAGGTTAGTTCATAGTTATGCATGCTTGATTTACTGCAGGTCACAGATCACGCTGTGCGCAGGAACTTGTCCTTGAAAGGGCAAATAAATTCAGTAAGTTTTCTGATTTTACTCCTGTGTATCAAACTATTAGCTGGAGTGAGAGATTTTGAGTGCATCTGTACTTCTTTAGGGAGAAATGTGAATTTAACTGCTTCAGGGTGGTCAATAGAGGAGGTACAAATGAAGGCTTTCAATGTCTCTCTGGTTTTGATATACTGGCATGTTTAAGAAAAAACATCTAAATCATAGTGGAGTTTTATTTTTTCACATAAAATATGAACCACTTGAGGATGATACTTAGAACTTAAAATGCACTAGAAGTCAGAAATGTCTGCTCACTTATAAAAAATACTATTTTTCACCAATATATTTGGAATTCTGAACAAATAAAAAGTAGCCTTTATAGTGCATTTCCAAACATACAGTGGAAGAAACAATGAAAAGTTTTGATAGTCTTCCATGCTGTGAGAGCAAGGCAAGCACAGTATTCAAATAATGGTTAAAACCCTTTCCAGACCACTAGTTTTTCAGGTGATGAATTCTCTTCACACACCTAGAAATGTAAAACTAGGTTGGAAATTCTGCTAAGTAGCAAGCGCTGAAAAGTACTCACACTGAAACCTCAAATCTGAATGACCTTTGAGAAAATATAGGCCACCCCTAGGATTCAGGAAATTACACTGATTAAACCATTATGTTTATTGACTTTCATTTGGTTTTCGTTCATCCTGAGTGTGCTGCTTTTGGTCAGGGTAACTTGGGGGCACACCATATTTGGGTCCAGAGAGGAAATACTTGTCTATGTTGCACATTAAATAAAAGAAATACAGGAGAACTATGTTAACCAATTGCAAGTCTGGAATACTCTCTGAGCTAAATTGAAAGCTAATGCACAGGCAAAGGTAGAGTAGGCTAAATCATATATACCTTCTACCTGCATATCCTGCGATTTCTACAGGGGAAGTACAGGGGAAAGCACATGGTGTGACTCTTGGGGTGTCCGGCGCGTGGCCAGGAGTTGGACTAGATGATCCTGATGGGTCCCTTCCAACTCAGCATATTCTCTAATTTTGTGATTTCATTGCCTATATTAAGAACATAAATGACAAGTTCACATATTTATCTTTGAAAGGGATATCAGGTCATGCTCAGTGTCACTTGGCAGGAAGTGTTCTATGGGAGCACATTGTTTTTTTCTGGTTGGAAGATGACTGTTGTTGTGAGGTCTTTTACTTCATATATGCGGTCTGGGCTTAACTGACGCTTCAGTGAAGAGTTTCTTCAGCAATTGCTTTGTTTCCTCTCTGTGAAATGAGGGTATCTCACTTCTGTTAGCCTGAACTATTGAGAATGGAAAACAACATTTTTCCTCCAAGTATGAAAAAAACCCCTAGAACTGAACTGCAGTCCATGTCAGCACATACATAACAACAACAGTTTTGTTTACTATGTGCTGGCTCCTCTCAGTAGATTTTCCTGAAGACAGAGGGTAGTACAGCCTAGAATGTATTTAGGCTGTTTCAAATGATCTGCATATGGGGTGAAGCAGGAAGAAAAATAAATAGTCATTAACTTGTTAACAATCACCTTTAACTTTGACCCATGAAACTGTAAGTGTAGCTCCTGTGCCCAGAGTACAGTGGGGCTGGGCTCCCAGCACTCCACCACGATGCCTTTTAGGCACGTGACTGATCTCACCTTTTGTGTGAAAACTCAGAACAGTAGCAAATATATAGCACATATTTATGTTATACTTCATCCCCATTCTTTTTTTTCCCCAGAACATCTGTTCACTGCTGGCCAAAGCCCAAAAGGGCTCAAGAAAAGCAGACATAACTTTTGAAGATTTTCTAGATGCATATTCCTGTTAGGGAGTAATTCTCATTGCTGAAATTTAGCTTATTATACCAAGCACCAAACAGTACAAGTGAAATGGATATAAAAAAAATTAAGTACCTATTATATTTGCTAATATGCATAGGCACTCAAAATAGGCTAAGAACAATTAATCTAGGGTTTTAATATTCTGTGGTGAAGATTCTGTCTCAGTTCACTGTACTGAATTCAATACAGGTTTCCTGTGTAACAGTATAACTGAGAGAATAATCTGACCTGTTTTGTCTGATTTTTAGGACAGTGTTTATAGCCTTGAAGTCGTCAGAACACAAATATGCTCGGATTTACTTAAAAGAGCACCAGCTTAATCCATTCATCAATCAAGATTGTTTAACATATCATTCTGTCAATTTTTAAAATTATTCTTTTACTTGGCATTGTCAGATGTTTTCAAGATGTCTGTGAAGTTAGGAAAGTCACTCTGTGTGCTTGTCATCCTTCTCCAAGCTACTGGATCATCTGCTGTGGAAGAAAAAAATGAGATATAAAAGCTGTTTGAAGGATTTTCAAAATAGAGAGATGCATAATGTATTTGAATCATATCTTTTGGATTATTTGTGGGAACGGAGCCAGGTTGTGGTTATGTATATTTAAATTTCAAGCAAGAAAAGACAACACATATTTCTCTTTATATCAGTTTCCTCATTAACAATTAATAAAGGGTAGTTAACAAAAAGAGGAAGAAGCAAAACTGCGTGGAAAATACCTGAGGTTTTCTATAGAATTCTTACCAGTCCTTATATAAGTTTATAACATAAATCAAAACATCATCTCGTTTAGAGCTCGACAGAAGAGAATAAAAGGCTTGTTTTAGTCTTGTCTTTTGTTTTCACCATCCAGGGTCATTCCATAGAATAGAACATAGAACAATGAAAGGAAAGATGTGCATAACCACACCTCTTCTTCTTTTTTTTTTCCCCTTTTATCCTGGGGATGTGGGAAGAGGAGGTTGCTTCTCCTTTTCTTAGAAGAGAAAGTGACATTATGGAAAATAAGGAAGAAAAACCCTACAGTACCCATAGTAGATTCCTCATTCAAGAGACAGGAAGCTGCAACTCTGCCTGTCCCTTAGTGGTCTTTGTTTCTCTTGATCACCTGATTTACCCACAGGAATGAGTAAATGCTTTTATTAGATACTATCAGTGATTCACACGATTAAACAATTTTTTTCACTTCCACAACACAAAACATAATCCTCTGACTAATTAATCTTGTTTACCTACTTGGCAAAGGAATCTGGGTTAAGGTGTAAATTTGAAATAGCTCTCCAACTATTAATATTTAGTGTCTGTTTCATAACAACTAAGTAGTTCCCCTGAGACAAATAGATAATAGGCTTGTTTAAAGTATTGTCCCTAAGTTTTTACTCACTATAATTCTGATTTCAACAATAGCTATCCACTTCTTTAGGAATCTGACATTTTGGTGGCTAGGATATAATATATGTTATATATCATATAACATGAAGAATACTATCAGTATATGAACCTTTAGGTAGGATTTAGCCCTCAAATGAAGACACCAACATAGCGTTGTACAGGCATTAAATATGTGTCTAGACTGGCCTTGTAAATAACTGAGATTTGTTCACTACTGTCTATGAAAAATTAAGACTGATAATCCAAACTTAGGTATCCAGGTGCTATCTCGCATGTCTAGATACCTAAGTGCAGTTTTCCTTTGTGATTTGAATTCTGTGCTTACAGTGGAATTCAGCTACCAGAGCATGAATGTTTGGTGGTTTAGTTCACTGATGGGACAAACCTGAGGGGAGTGGCTGATTGCCCAGAGTGCCGTGCAGCCCTTCAGAGGGGCTCAACAGTTTGGTGAGATGGACAGAGACGAACTGTCTGAAATTCAAGAAAGGCAAATGCAAGGTCCTGCACCTGGGGAGCAATAACCCCACACCCCAGTACAGGCTGGGGGTGACCTGGTGGAAAGCAATCCTGTGGAGAAGGCCCTGGTGGTCCTGGTGGACAACAAGCTGTCCAAGAGCCAGCAGTGTGTCCTGGTTGCCAAGAAGGCCAATGGTGTCCTGGGATGCATTAGGAAGAGCATTGCCAGCAGGCCGAGGGAGGTGACCCTGCCCATCTACTCAGCTTTAGTAAGACTGCACCTGGAGTGCTGTGTCCAGTTCTGGGCTCCTCAGGACAAGAGAGACACAGAGCTCCTGAGGAGGGTCCAGGGGAGGACAGCAAAGATGATTAAGAGACTGGAACATCTCTCTTATGAGGAAAGGTTGAGGAATCTGGGCCTGCTCAGCCTTGAAAACAGAGTGAGACGTGACCTCATGAGTGTCATCAGCATCTGCAGGGAGGTGTCAGAGGATGGACCAGGCTCTTCTCATTGCTGCCAGGCAATAGAACAAGAGGCAACAGCCAGAAACTGATGTACAGGAAGTTCCAGCTGAACAGGAGGAAGAACTTATTTACTGTGTGGGTGACTGAGCACTGGACCAGATTACCCAGGGAGCTTATGGAGTCTCCCTCACTGGAGATAATCAAGAACTGTCTGAATGCAATCCTGTACAATGTGCTCTGGGATGACCCTGCTTGAGCAGGGAGGTTGGACCAGATGACCCACAGTGGTCTCTTCTAACCTGATCCATTCCTTGATTCTATGGCTCTGTGGTTCTGTATTGCTACTTCTGCATCAAGCTGTCCTTTTTAGAAGAAGATTGTCTATCACAGTTCCTCTGTCACATCCAGCCCTCACTATCTGAATGCTGAAGTCTTAGATTGCATATGACAATATTTTGAGGCAACTGAATTAAGCCTTTCACAGACTGGAGTTAGTAACACTTGTGGAAAATTTGGAATTTATCAAAATAAAAATAAGTGTATGCATGCTGGTATAAAAGGATCCCAGTTCTAAAAGCAGTTTTAGTAGTTTTGTTCTGTATTGTAGCAATGGCTTATATAGATGAAGTTGGGACTATCTCCAAGCTATGAGGTTAGACAAAACTGCTTAGGGTGATAGTTCTGCCAGCCTTGTGTAACCAACCCATGTGTGGCCCGATCAAATTCTGCGCTGAGGTTTAGGATTTGTTCGGCCCCTGTCTCCCTCACACAGACATGTTGTTGCTAGCTTGGGACAGCTGAAACTGACACAACGATCACAGTAATCTGTTTTGATTTTATTTAAATTTTTCATAGCTGAAATGAAAATGAGTTTGTCATTTTATCACTACTTTTCAGACATATTATATGCTACTGTGCAAAATCGTTTTGTTTTGTTTTGTTTTGCTTTGCTTTGCTTTGCTTTGCTTTGCTTTGCTTTGCTTTGCTTTGTTTTGTTTTTTTCCCCAGACCCTTATCTGCTGTTTTCTTAGAATACAGTGTTTAGTCTCCCACGGGCATTTAGTCTTTAATGACACTGTGAGCAAAGCATAACTGTATAGAATCCAGTATACAATAATTCAACTGAAAATAGCTGTCATACACTTAAGATATAGCTAGCTAGGGCAGTGTCCATCTGCTGGCCCTCGTTCGTTTTCTGATGGTCACCAGAGGTCAGTTCAACAATGCCCCCATTGATCCCTTTCTATCCATTAAACTTTCACTACTATAAAGAACAAAACTCCAAACATACACACAAAGAGAGCAGGAAGAATGTGCTCATTGTGGTTCAACCGGAATTCACAAATACAGAAAAGATCCTCTCTACTGGCTGTTTCCTCCTGCAACTTGACTTCCGAAATAGGGCTATCTTTTTGTACAAGACACAAAAACAAAAATGCAAAAAAATCCCACCAGAAAGCATGTGACTTCCAGAATTGCCTGTAGCTTTCCTGGCACTGGGTTGAGAAATATTTCTTCATCTCATGTTTCATAATCATCCCTGACGCATTGTTTGTTCCAGCTCAGTGCTGTTTTCATCAGATAGGAGCCACAAATCTACTGGAATATGAGGAGTGTCCCTCGATGGTGTATGGGGGATTTTTGTGGCTTTATTTTTTTTTGAGTTTCATAATTATGAAAGGTATTTAAAAAATATGTGCTGGAGTAGATAATTTTTGAAACCATAATTCTTGTTAGCTAATGTTCTTCACAGTGCACATTTCCTGTCTTTTTCCAGTAAACACACTAATTACGGCACACTAAGATCTCATTTGAATGAATGAATGAAAGGAAGAACCAGTAAAGGAAAGAAGGAGCATATATTTGACATAACAGACTCCTAGCACAAATTTTATTTACTTTAATAAAGTTACACCAGGGAATAATTCATCCTGTAATGTTTCAATGACACACTCTAAGGGATTTACTCCAAACCCCATGAAATTAGTGTTTTTCATTGGTGTCAGGGGGTCTGGATCAAGTTTAAGAAGGATTAAATAGCTGCTTATAACTTCTTTCTTATTGTCAAAGTAAATAATTTTATGCAGGTAAACCACTTCACTGCATGATCATTCCTTGAACCTTGGTATCTGTCATTGCTCTCTTTTCTGTCCACTGTGAATGCATCTCTGTCCGACATTTAGCATATAGTCTCACTTCAAACCCAGACTGCAGTCATGATTGTTCCAAATTTAATACAGAAATCTTCCTCTTGCACACACTCAAGGAGCCTTGAGATATCCTTCACATTCTTTCATTTAGTATTCTAATGATTGATTTCTGTATCTTCCTTGTCACTGTATCAAAAGCTCTATTTAACATTCCAGTGCATACATTTTGCTCCTTCCATGGAAAGACTTATGCTGGGCACTATTACATACCTAGCATAGCAGCTGAGCACAGTGCTTCAAAAGAACATGAAAAGCCAAGTTGTACCTGACTCATAGCCTGATCACTGGTTGTCCTCTTGTTTCAGTGTGGAGAGAAGTAAATTGGTTCAATTTACAAATTATCACAGGTTGTTCCCTCAAGTTCAAAGGATATATTTAGTGAAGCCTATGGGATGTGTATCTTGGCCCTGATACTTGATATTTTCACTAAAAAATCCTGAATGATAGAAAAAAGAATAAGTTTCTAAGGACAGAAAGCATTTCTGAAGATAGAACCAGAATTCAAAATAATTTTGATTAATCGAAGAAATGACGTGGAGAAAAAAATGTCATCCCTGTAAGAACAAGGCCAAAGTCACACCACTGGAAGGAATAATCTAGATAAGGCAGGAAGTGGTACATAACTGTAACTTTAGGAAAGGTGGTAAAAACTGTGGGGAGTTACTTTAAAGTCTGTGTGTGTCCAGACTACAAATTTCACGTGTGTGTTTTTACAACCAAATGCAATGGTTTTAAATTTCAACAAGGGAACTTAATTTAAGATGTCAAGAAGAGGTTCCTGACAATTAAATAGTAAAACACTGAAATCAGTTGTGTGGGATGATCACAAAATCTCCAGTTTTGAAGGTCGTTCAGGATAAATTAAGGTGTCAGGAGTACCATAGACAGAACTGATACTTTCTTGGGCAGGGAGACTGGCTGAGTGATCTTCTGAGGTGTTTTCTAGCTCAATTACATCAGTTATGTCTTGGACTGTTCTGGAGTTTGAGCTGCTGGATCTAATGCTTCAGCTTCTTCTTCTTGCTGTCCAGTCATGCTCCAGGTACCAATGTGAGACAGGTAAAAGAATTATGCAAAACAGGATATTCAGACCTCCAGTTTCTGAAGGAGGAACATAAATGAGTAAAGAAATTTAAAAGACATGCTTAAAAATATTATTAATGTTTACGTAAATATTTAGCAATAGAACACATAAGGGCAGAGTATGTTTTCCTCTTGCAAACCCACTGCAGTAAGGAAAATAATATGATTACCAGTCTGTTTAAAGGTTACCTCTGTGAAGTACTCCATTGCACATTATCTATTATTGGTTTTTTATAGCAAAACCCTTATGCATATATTTCCAAAAAAAAAGAAAAAAGCCGACCCAAATAACTAAGGACTAACACAATGAGCTTATATAGACACAAGATGATGTATGAGGACCCTTCATTCACCTTTGTGGTGATACCTGAAGTACTGCAGAGCAGAAACTTACCTTGTCAAAGAAATTTTTCTCATTCATTATTCCTGGGATTGAGAGCTACTATATTCCCCATCTCCATGGTAAGAGAAACAATGGTGGTGTAATTCTGCCCCTTTCTCAAAAATAAAAATCCATGTCAAAAAGAGACACACATTAGGATACAAATTATTATCTGCTTACAAGAGAATTTTACTTCAAACTTCAGTATCTGTTACAAAAGCATGGACAGAGTTTAGCCCACAAGATAAGCCACTCATGGACATGCACAAACCTGTGAGTAGTACATGGGATACTATTTGACAATTTGAGGTGGCAACTTTGCATTGTTTCTTTGGGAAATCTAATACCATATCAAGAAAAACTGATAAAAACTAGAAAAGTGCAAGTCCTCTTTTAGAAAAAAAAATTGAAGACAATAATGACAGACAGGTAAGCAAGAATTTTGGTCTACATCACAAGTGCTAACATCTGGGGATTGAAGACCAAACAAAACTTGAAAAATGCCATGAAGTCATGAAAGTGTTTTATCACGTACTGGAATCATGAAGACCCGAGTTTGAGTAGGTCAATGCCTCCTTTTTTGTTCCTTGAAATATTTTATTTTTATTCAAGATAGTACGGCCACCTTGATTAAAAAAACATTTTCCTCTTTATTATAACTATTTTGTTTATGTAACAGAATACCTGAAAGAAAAAGAGCTGCTGGTTCATAGGCAATTCCAATGGCTGTACTCAGATAAGGAGAATACTTCTATACAAGATACTGAGGTTTTACTAGAAAGTGAGTTTTCTGAACTTCTCTTTCTCTTGCATAATCACTTTGGCAAGATTTCTGCCAAAGATTCAAGTAAACTGGAGAGAGTGGTGATTGCAAAGTGAATCATATCACAACTGTTTTAGTCAAAAGAAATTCTGAGTCATCCTGGGTTTCTTTCATTGCTTTCCAGGGTAGAGGTACCAAACCCAACAGCTTGGAGAGGGTCCTCACAAGTTTACACCATCATGCGGCCCAGCTATCCATCAGGGCCTATGGCACTGTCTTCAGACACTTCACCAAGGAGCTAATCTCAAGCCCTAGGTTCTCAAAAGCTCTATGTTTGCTGCCCAGCAATGACTGAAGTCCCTGGGCCTCAAAGTTTGCCTTGATGTTCCTGCAATATCCTGGGGAGATGCTGATGATGACTCTAAGTGAATTTGCTCAGGTACCAGCAATTTTATGGACCACACATTTAACCCAATCAGAACTCTCTACAAATCTGAACAGTTTCCAGTGTCCAAGATGGATTGTTTAGTGTTGGCTTAGGCAACTGTGCACAATACTGCATTATTCCTACCACTAGCAAGGAGTCACGCATGTTACCCTTTTCTGAGAGGGGGAGAGCACATGTGTGTTCTCTGAACTGTGTATTATCTAGAAAAATGCACAGGGAAACAATAATAACACTTTCAACACTATAATATACTAAGCAGGCATACAAAATTATGATTAGTTACAGGCTGGTTCTGATTTACACACACTGGACAACTGAGCAATATGTTGTTAGGGCAAAAATTAATTTCTGAACCCTATTAAAATCATATAACAAGGTCATTTTAATGGCCAATTTAAAAACGTGAATTAAAGAAATGTAAGCAAATAAATATAGTGTATACCAGGGTGAGAGAGGAATACTGATAGTCTTGGTTGGATTTTAACCTGGGCTTCAGCTGTTTAATTATGTTGATTAGTTTAGATGCTAGAAAATTGATTGCAGTGACCATTAGCCAAGCTTCTCCAATTTGCAATCTCTGTTCTGGTCTTGGCGAGTACACACTGATGGTAAGGCTATGTCAGTGTTGTCCCTGCTACCCATGGGGCGCAGTTAATAGTGTCAAACATGTAAATTAGAGTAATTGTTGTAGCGGGTTTGGTTTGTTCCCAGGCGGAAACACCAATTTAGTGCAGTGGTTTGGTCCAAGATACTCATTACTGTTTACCTTCTGTGAGATAAGAATTAGGAGAAACGCTGTTACAGCGGGGATTCTGTAACATGCCTATATCAAACCAGGAGTCCCGTGGAAAAGAAATATATATGGACAGATTCGTGGTAGATGTTTCAGAGATGTTTATTTCTCCAGCCGCGTGGCCGGGGCTCTGCCGAGGAACTGTTACAGTCACGGGACCAAGGGTCCTTCCCCACGCGGGGAAACAGAAACCAACCAATGGGGAACGAGGCTGAGCAGGGGTTTGGGAAACCCTGTGTGTCTGTGCCCTCAGGGCCCCTCTCTCAGGACCACATGGCAGGGGGGAAGGGACCCCAACAAAACGCAAAGCAGGCACCAAACTTGAAAGAATATAAAGAAGTTTATTAACAGACCTAAAAGAAGAAAAAAATCATACCACACCTTCAGAACACTTCTCCTTCCCCCACCTTTCTCCCTTCTCCCAGTGACAATGTAAAAAGACAACCCTTGAGATGTTCAGTCTGTTTACCACTTCCATAATAACCTTGTTCAGTCCTTTTAGGAAAAGGAGTCTCTCTTGCCCATGCTATGAAAACATTATCACAACAAGACGGCTGCCCAGGTTGGTTCTCTGCTCGCATGTGAGTCCCTTCCCCAACTTGCAGCTTTTCCCACAACTGCTTTCGAGGGTCCACTCTTGAAGTTTTTGGGGTAAAATTTTAAGGTTGAGCCATTCAGAAACAAAAGTTCTCTTCACTCATCTCTGGGAGCATTTCATCTCTAAGAACAGAGGCCCTTCTCCTTCCCTGAGAGCAAAGGGTCTTCCTCATCTTCATCTTTAGGACTATCTCTGGGAGCATCTCTAGGAACTGAGGTTTTCTCCTTTTCCATTTGGAGCAAAAGTGCTCATCCCTTCCATCTCTCCCTGTTCAAACTTCTCATTAAATTACAGCTGCTTCAGCATCTGCCTATCTCAGTGCAGGTGCTTTTGCTCACAAGTACAAGTTGAACGCTCCACCCCCCATGCCTTCATGAAATTACAACGGGATACTCTAATATATCATAGCTTTACAACAGAGTTTCAGCTTTAAGCATCTCCTCTTTCTCCTTCCTCAGGTTTTCAGCTCTTCACCGCCTGCCCACGGCAAGGCAGGGGGGGGGGTTCCCCGGCTGGAACAGTTCCATCGGCTTCAGGATGGCCTGGCCCAGCCCAGCCTGGCCCAAGCAGGGCCTGGGCCGGGCCCACTGGCCCCTGCATGGGGCCCGCAGCCACCTGTCCCAACACCTGAAATGAGACAGAGAGGCTCTCCCTCAGAGTTTCTATTCTTAAGTGTGGATCACAGAGGCAGTCACAACTTTAAGTGGCTTAAAGAATTGTCCATATTCAAACTGGCCAGCTGATAGGTTCTGTCAGGTCACAGAGGAAGCTGTAAACACCCCTTTGCAAGAACATCACTTCCAGGACTATGCTTGCTAACCCATGACAATTGTATACCTTGAGGTTCAGTTTCTATAGGCCTTTATGTTCACTTCTTTTACTGTACCAATGCAGAACTGCACAGCACAGAGAGACACAGAGCAGAGGTTACAAAGCAAAATGAAAAAACAGAGGTTAACTGTTCTTGTTTCTAAACTTTGTCTTCACTGAACACAAAGACTAGGTTGCTTGCTCTGCAAGCCGGTGTCCATCATGCTGTCCTTCACTTCTTTGAGAAGGTCTGTATGAAGTCCAAGGCAACAATTTTCCTGGTCAACAGATCCCCTTTTCCTCTGGGAAGAATCATGTGCAGCCTTCAAGTAGAGTCAGAAAATCAAGCCAGCTCTCTGATATTGGAACATACTGAAGGGGAGGCCTGAGAAGTGGGCCAATTTTATTTGCTCAGCTGACAACATGATAGGAGTTGCTGTTAAAAGGAGCCATTGGATGATATAAAAAGGTTCTCTACATTCCCTGCCAAATCCTCCTATCAGGTTTCCATGAGTTCATATCAGGTCACTATGAGATTCTTTTCGTCTCATAACACTGAACTCATTAGTTTCCATGACTGATCTGAAACAGTAGCATGTATGGAAAAACCCCTAAATTTAGATGTATGACTAATCTGCTTTTGTTTTCCCTTTCCTGGATCCTCTTTCACATACAAAGTGGAATTTCAGCTTTGCTACAAAACATCATTTTGCTTGTTATATTTCCAGAACATTGGCCTTATATCTGGTGTTCTTTGTTCATATTGACACTAATTGATAGTAGCAGGGCTGTGACACTGCAGTAAGTTTTCGCACAGTACAGGCAAAAGCACTGCAGGTTAGGCTGCCAGCCAAGGCAGTTAATGCTTCCCTTTGCATTCTTTTCAGCTCCCCAGAGAAGAGCTAGTTTACGGACACCTGGCACTTAAAGGTCCAGGACATTATTGCCTCCGTTTTTGCCCTTAAAATACTTACCTAGATACAGTGTCACTGCACAATCATATTTCAGAAGCTGTAAGGTATGAAGGAAAAAAGGATCTGAAAGGCTTCAGCTACACAATTTGTGATTAAAGCTTTAAGCTAATTTAATTAAAACTATATTTGACCATTTAAAAAAAATAACAGCAAATGTGCTGCTTGACCTTATAAACATAATAATGAGATGAACAGAGAATATTTTTTTGCATGCAGATATTAACTCCATGCAATATCAGCTGAATGTACAAAAAACTTATTTTTCTGTCTTTTACTGTCTCCACCTGTGCTGCAGTTCCAAGACAAAGGGAAGTGAGAATAAACGGCTACCTGGATCATACAGCTGTTAATAAACTTGATATGCCCCATTTCACATAACTGAGCTTGTTTATTAGTCACTGCCCTGGTATCTGCGTATACAGATTTGTGTGAGTGTCCTCAGAGTAACTAATAGAAAAAAAGTCCCAAAGCATAAACATTAAGTCATGTGATGCCTTTTTATTTTTGTTTTCCCATCCCTTAGATCAAAATTTGAGGATATAAAATTTGACCTACTTCTTTTCTGCTTGACCTGAAACAGCTTTTACGTGCACAAAACAGACTATTTTCTCCCAGACAATCAAATTTTGGATAAGTTCCCAAACACAGATAAAGAGACTCCCTTGAGTATAACATAAATATTGATATAACAGAATAAATCAGAGGAAAAGGGGATCCATATTCCATGGTCAGTCTTCTAATAATCCTAAACCATACCACTCCCAGAAAGGATGAAGTGTTTATTAAATAGAGCAGAGAATTGAAAAATCAGTTCCAGATTCTATATCTGATCAGTGGGGAAAGTAATTTTCCTCTTTCACGGCTTTTAGACCCAAGGTTGTCCTGTTTCAGCACCAACACGCAAGAATCAGGGCAAGACAGAAAAGCGAACAATAAAAGACATGGAAATGATCAGAGATAAAACTGAGGGCAAAAATAAAAATTTAAAAAAGCATTCACCTTCTCACCCTAGAAGGCTTTTGCTTTCTGCAAACATCTGTGTTTGACTTTTAAACTCTTTGGGAGACAAGGGTTCTTTTCTGTGTACGTACAGACTTCCCCAGCTGGAGCAGCTCGGTCTCTGATGCTGGGACACAGCTAGCAGTCATCACTGCCGAAATTTTCAGGGAGGGGTGGAGGAGTGTCAGCCCAGTGAGTGGGCTTCAAACATATCTATATTAAGACCCTCAGAAAATGCATCCTTAAGCAGCATTTTTTTGAAACAGTGGGTGTTGGGACAGTCCCCTCCAACACATACATGTGCTCATACATATGCACATGGGGACAGTCTCTCTATTTCTCTTTTCTAAAAGTCTGCCAAGTGACTGGAGATCTGTCAGCAGCTGTAGGGCAAATTCTTTCCTCAGGCAGGCAGGGAGCTAGTTGTGCAGTTCTGCATTCTACCCAGGGTTGTTCACTGTAAGATATGTGAGCCCAGAGGGAGGGACAGGCACCCCAGGCACCCCTTCTCCATGGCAGACACTTAGATCTGGCCAGCCTTGCATTCTTCACCCTCACAAAGCCCTGCACTCCCACTTGACAGTTAGACACTATCCTCCCTCTACTTTTGTTCATGACTGAGATTGTCCTGAGAGAAAGGAAATGTGGGAAGACCTAGAATACTAATCTGAGCTCATAATGTCACACAGAACAAACTCATGCAAGGCACTGCTAGTCATCCTCCCTGCTTACCTATTAGCATAGCCTGGCTCAACTTCTGTGTAGTTTAGACTACATTTGCCCGCATCCTCAGTCTCAGGCTATATATAGGCACTGCTCTGATGGGTTGCACTACAACTTCCCCATTTATTCAGGCAATTCCAGTGAGAACTAAGTGAACTTCAAAAGAAAATATTCCGTAAAGGGCTTTAGGAATACCAGTGTTGCACAAAAAGTGATGCAGAGACAAGTGGTCTGTTACATGGACATGATCAGTCTGTGCAAGTTGGTCTTAGAGACAGATAGCAGTCCCATGTTCTTCTTTGCTTTGTGGTCTAGACCTGGTCAATGTCTCCCAGTTGTGACTGAGTGCTCCCACTCTGAAACTGTCCCTTGACAAAAGCACTGTGTCCATCTGTAAAGGTATACAATCTCTTAAGAACAATTCCTGCCCAGTTCTTTGAAACTGTCCTCATGCCTACTGTCTAGAAAGGGTATGATAGGAAGAGACAGCCATGAGTTCCTGCATCTTTAAATGAGGAGCTCAGTTTCAGGGGAGGCATCAGCTTTCTCTATTTGGTAGCTGTAAGCAAATTCCACCTTTGAGTGAATGTCATTTTGAGGTGCCTACCTTGACTTCTGCATTCAGTCCAGAACATTGGTGCCCTTAACTGGGACTGGGTCACCTTCTTGACCTGACTCCTAAAATACTAGCTGCCTTAGCATACAAGGTCAGTGCAATCAGGCCTTTCATCAGGTCTAAACTTGCAGAGAACACTATGAAGCGGTCACTAGGAACAGCAGGAAGAAACATTAGGACAGTAATGCAGCTCTATGCTGGCTTTAGTTTCACCTGCCTTCATGCTGCTCTGTGCATTGCTGACAGCCAGCAGCCCCTTAGAAGCAAGTGTGCAGATGGCAGCCCGGTGGAAGACAGTGGGGGAGTCACCCCACCTGCAAGCCAAAAGCCCAGGACATCATGTGTATTGGTGGCAAGAGGCAACGTGTGGGTGAACTGTGCCTCTTCCAACTGGAGTTTGCCCTTTGGTAGAGAAATCCACAGCATC
Organism: Corvus brachyrhynchos; assembly: GCF_000691975.1. Classification (NCBI taxonomy): domain Eukaryota; kingdom Metazoa; phylum Chordata; class Aves; order Passeriformes; family Corvidae; genus Corvus; species Corvus brachyrhynchos. The sequence goes on along the minus strand of NW_008246057.1, from coordinate 7,980,222 downwards.
ACAATGAATGCATTTTTCCAGGTCCTGTGAGCAATCAGAGTGATTTTTTTTTCTCTTATAGTGAGGATTATTGTCATCTGAAAATATACCCTTAATTTTATTTGGGGCTTTTGTTTGGTTCTGTTTTTACCTGTCTTTTCCTTGTCTCCTTTAGTGACACTACTTCTTTTGCAAAAATATTCTTCCTCCTCATAGTTTGTTGCTGATTTGTTTATACCATTCCAGGCTTTGGGAAATGCTTAGGGTGGTTAGCTAAATACATCACAGAATTCCCATGGGGCATGTGTCTGTTAGGTATGTATGATCCCACCTCCTCTTGGTACCTTGGTACTGGATTATGGCAGTACCATAGGGGCAGCTGTCCCTCCACCCTGCTGCCAGGTCTGCTCATCCATGAAAGAGATACACTGGAGACACAAGATTGAGGGGGAGGCTCTACATGCTCAAGGACAGAGTTGAGACTGCAAACTAGTGAATTTATCCAGTGTATTCTGAGTCACCATCTACCTGATCCCTGTGAAAGCCTGAGGGAGAGTCTTTTTATTTTAAGAAAGGAGGAATATTGTCAAATTCAGACTCTGGCCTTTTTTACTATGTGTGTTGATAAGCAGGTGTAGACAGAAGCTCTTCTGTCTTCATGATCATCTGCACTTTCTGGAAAACTTCTGTAATACTTGAATCTCCTGCAAAATTTGTAACCTTCAGCAAAAGACTCAAAAATAAAGGACTAAATTCACCAACACCTTGGTGCTATTTGAAGTACAATAGTCTTTCCTGGGCACAGGGAGTCATTGTCTTCATCACTTCTCAGGAAAGCAGGTTGGAAAGCCATACACATATGTGCACATATTAATTTAAAATATCACGTTGGGATCCCCTATGAAAGATACAACCATCCTTCATATTTTTTGGACATACTGGGTTTTTTTGGTGTATTTAATAGTTTCTTGAGACTGAGTTTTGTTCCAAACTAGCTGCTGATGACAGGGTTTGGGGACATCATATTTTACTGAGCTACCATAAAGAAAGCATGACCAAAAAAAGAAAAATGACAAGATCTTTTCTACTGCATAATTTTATTTTTTTTCAATTTGACAGAAAACACTGTCATACCAAAAGAAATAGAGGACAACAAAATGGGATAAAACCTGAAAATTCAGGAATAAAATGAGCTCTTATATATGTGTATTTGCCTTAAAGGTATTTTAATTTGCAGGAAGATTACTCCATTCTCAATCCAATGCAGTAAAATAGTTATTAGTGGCTAATAACCAGGGGCACAAAGTGTCTAAGGATTTTTAAATAGTTTTTCAGACTCTTAAATTTACATCTAAGTAATACATTCTAAAGTAGATCAACATCACTTAGAAGTATTTGTTAACATTTGTTAAACAATTTTGCCTTAAAAAATATTCTTTTTATTTTAAATGCATTGTTCCAATGTTTTTGGTGAGATACGCTTCTAGTTTTCTATTTGGAAATGTTAATTTGAAGACTGAAGCATCGAACAAGAAGATTAAAAAAGAATAAATATAAAAATTTCAATTGACCTGACACCATTCTCATAGTGCTATTATCAGTTATACTTTACGGAGAGGTTCTGCAGGGTAAGGGACTAAGCTTCAGTTGGGACCCCTTTCCCAGTCAATCTTGTTGCCAAAGGGCTGCAGCAGAGAAAAGCAAGAAATGGAGATTTTAAAATAGGGATTATTTTGACTTAAGAACACTTTTTATTCATTTCTGCAAGCAAGATTAAAAAAATTATGTATTTAACAATTCGTTCTTGTTTGCTACCAAGAATGGCAAGTGCATTTGATTACAGTTTCTTCCATCAATACTCAGACTCAAAGCAGCAGAAAAGAAAAAAAAGACAAATTATGAATCAGGAGAGTAAGTTTTGTTTACACCAAAGAATCCACAAAATATGTTTCCTCTTTGCAGCTGTAAGCTTCAAGAAAGAGATAAGTAAATTCATCAATGTACCATTTATCTTGTGTCTGAAATGAAAATTAGGTTTAATAGGAAAAACAAACCTACCATCTTCTGCTTAGGAAGTAAAAAACAATCCATTATACCATAATGTTATTTGTTTGAGGATTATGAAGCAGTATAATTCTTTAACAAGATCATGCTGTGCGCTGTTGATGTGGAGAACATTGCTAATTCCATTTCGTCTGGACTCCCACACAACATAACTTGTGACAAAGTATTGTGTTGTTTTTTTCTGGAGAAGTCGCTTGTTGGTATAAGTGACTTTAACCCTTTCAAGTAATAAAAGACAAAAAATACTGATGAACCTGTGCCGCCTTCTTATGAATAGAGACTGGTGTCAATAATACATATCCTCATTCACAGGAATCTTGTGTGATCTCATTAATGATATTTCCATTCCATCAGGGATTGAGGCCAAAGAAAGCAAGAAATTCATCTTTGCCATCAAAATGCAAGAGGAAAAAGGAGTCTGTTTACCCTGATATAGTCATTACATGTCCCACCTCCAGAAATTACTACAAACATTTCCTAGCACAAACACTTTTGCCCTCCCATAGTGTCAACAAGAACCATTATCTACCATAAACTGTGTACTACTTCTTGAATATGTTTGATGTTAATGCTGGAGGGGAATTCATATAAGCTGTGCTGTCAGGAGGGCACTAAAATTTGTGTAGAAGTTCTAATGGCATCCATAATTCAAGCAGCTCTATGTCAACATGCTGTTTCATAATGCTTGTTTAGGTCTGCTCATGCTCCTGTCAGGTTTTGTACAACAGGATTTTCAGACAGATTTGTATTGCTACTTTTACTTCCTTGATGCCTGAGGGGGATTTAGGTCTAAATCCCAAATTCAAAGGTAAATATTGTATACACATTACATATCTAATATGCAAAACTGATAAGCACTTAGCACATCAATTCTAAAATGGAATGAAGTCAGGTAAGAAGTTGAGAGTCAGAACTCCCAGAAAAATAGTTTAAAGTGGAGGGGTTTCTTCCAGCCTTGGAAAAGTCAACCAAATGCTACAGAAGTTTAATCTACGTTCATGAAGACAGACTTGTAGAAACTCCTATTAAAGGGCTGCTGTCCATTCCAGAGTCAGGTGGCAAATACCTTTCTGTGGTTCTTTTGACATCAGATTACACATTCTGCAAGTCTTAAAGATAGGTCCTGCTCCAGTACAGCTGCTGACTCAGACTGCAGGGAGATAGGGTTTCTGTTGACAGAATCAACGTGGAGCTGATGGGACGACCCAGTGACATACTGGAGTTCATCTGGGGCTTGAAGTGACATTGCATGTGGTACGCTGCCAGGCTGCAGATCTTATAAATAGAAGTGCTGTGAAGCAGATGGTTCACTTCCACCACAGACACCATTTTGATAGGCACAACTGAGAAGTAGCTCCTGACGATATGCACATATATGCATATATACACACTGTGTGTGTGTGTGTGTGTGTTAGCTAGCAAGTGTACCTTGGATACAGGCTATGATACAGCGCTTATGCCTTCATGGCTTCCTGAGATTTTTGTTTCTTTTTAAGACAGAACATATCTTTATGAACCGTTTTATATTTCAGCAATACACATCTAGAAAAATTTGCACCACTGTTCACTCACCTACACATTAGCCACTTGTGAAAATCCCTTTTCTCATCACCTCAGCACAGAGGAGCAGACCATGAGCTTTGGAACCAGCCTCAAAGAAAATTCAGGGAGGTGTGGTTGGTAAGGGATAACTAGGAGGTCCTAGGAGATGTAGGCCTCTCCCATCCTCTATCAAAAAATTCAAGCTGGGGAAGGCTTCATACTTTTTTCTTGAGATGCCATACTCCTTTTCCTCATCCAACTCCTCACCTCAACTGCTGGTTCACCTGTGTCAGTTCCTTCTCATAGCACCTTATGGGAGCAGACGCCAGGAGTTTGCTGGGGAGACAAGATGGGAAAGGAGCACTAGGGAAATGTTTGAGAGTTGTTGGCTTGTGACAGATCGTGAACAGAAGAGTTGATTGTCTGGCTCTCCCCATCCAGGCCTGTTTTGTCCCACTAAAGCAGCAACAAATGACACAAAGCATTAATGTAAAGTGTGTTGATTAAAAATTTGGACTATAAGAACTTCTTTGGATGGTTTTGCCTTGTAATTCAATGCAGGAATAGTAGAGAAATCACTTAGTACTCAAAATCTGGGTAAAGAACCAAATTCTCTGGGTGTTGGCTCAGTCATCAGTCTACTCCTTGGACCAAAAATGGAGAAAAGGTAATTAATTAAGAATAAATTTGAAAATGTAAATGGATCTCCTTAAAAAATATTGGAAGCTAAAAACTAAAATCAATACTAAAAAGCCATAATTTAGAAATCATTTAACAAAATGACATTTTGACAATGCTTCAATACGGGTCATTTGACCTAAGCATGAATCAAAAATATTTTGCTTAATGCTTTTGTGGGTTTTTATACCTTTTAAGCTAAAAATAACAATCATGAAAAAGACTTAAAAGAGCTAAAAGGGACATAGAATATAAAAATTTCTTTTTTTCTGTTTTTTTTTTTAAATTTCAAAATCAAATTTCATCATCATTTACATATTTTAACAAAAACCTGTTAGCTCTCTTTAAAAAGGCTTTTCTCATGAAATCCAAATTTCTAAACTTAGGAAGGAAAAGCCATGTCTAACCCCTATACCTACAAGGAGATGATCAAATTCCTGCCTGGAAGCTGTATGCTGGGTTTTGTGTGACATTGCACCACTTCCCCAGGAACCAGTCAATATGTCAAGTCAGTTCTTTTGATCAACTTTATCTCATATCAAGTGGTCCTTGTATTTTCATTTCCTTGGGGTGCTCTCTCTCTGCTAACACATTTACTTGCACTGTCCCTCTTGAAGTATCAGGCGACATGTCAAGCAAGGAGCATCCTGGGATTTGTACAGGATAGGTTGCATGTGCGACCTGGATAACCCCTGTTTGTGAGAACCAAGTTAAAATACACAAGAAGGAGGCAGATCACCAGTGAAAGTGAACAAAAAAAGGAAAGAGAAAACAGTAATAACACAAAGTCTGCTGATAAGGGATGAGTTGACATGAGAGTATGGCTCCTTATCATGGTGAAACCCATTCCCACATGGCAGCGCTCATGTTTCTGTAAGGAGACACCCTGCCTTTGCACCTCAAGCCCATCTGGCCACATGTAGGGCAGCAGAGAGCAGCCCTCTGCCATGACACCCACTGGGAGCTGCACGAGGACATAGGGGCACAGCAAAGAGTCACTTAAGAAGCTCAGGTTCCTTTGAAGCAGTGATGGGAATGAACAGGGAAGGCAAACAGGTGCAGATATACATCTGCTCCAGGAAAGTATGTGGAGACTGCCAGGATAACAGCCACATTCCACAGACACTGTGATGCATTTCGGAAATGCTCTGTGAGTCTACTCTTGAAGGCTTGTGCATGTGTACTGGCAGAGTCACACAAATGCAGCTTGTCAAGAAAACTCAACAAAGGTTTGGGAGGCCAGCATGTAACTTTGACTCTTGATCTTTAACTACAAACTTTCTCCATTTGTACTGTGTTTGTTCAGTAGATGGATACCTTATGTTCCTTTTCAGTCCAGAAGAACTAAAACTATTCCTTGGGGTACTTATCTCAAATTCCATTCATAAACCACTCTAGAGAAATCACTCGTGGCTATCGTTAAACTCCCTTCCTGCACACACAGGCAGCAGGTATAAGATTCAGGATACCTGAGTTTAGTGCCTGACTTTGCTAACGAGTCTAAATCAGTAATATTGTATATATCACTTTTGTGCTTGCTTTTTTTCCTTCTCGCCTTTGTCTTTTGAGGAGGTGTTGATTTTGGTCCGTTGCATTTATACATACATTGAATCAATGCTTTTAGCAAGAAGGGAGTTTTTAAGCAGAAAACATCAAAGCTGGAAGGCACTTCTAGGTTGGGAACTGAATAAAGCCTGTGACTGCACTTCATATAATCTACGACCTCATGATTTTAAAATGCACAGTATTTTGTGGTGCATAAAAGTTGTTGGGAAGTCAATTCAGTCCTGTACCATGAAAATTTGTCTACCTTTGCATTACACTATTCAGATAAGATGCTGACTGTACCTTCCCAACAGCAGTTCAGAACAGGTATCTAACCTTGTCATTTACCCAGGTCATTTATACTACTCTCTAATCTTGACCTAGACCATTTAAAATCAGCTTACATACCCTCACATGAAGTGAGGATATCCCTCTGAACTCCATTGCAGTCGTACCCCAAAGAACATAAACAGGTAGCTATACAGAGCTTCTCAAACTCTGGTCATATGCTGTAGTAGGTAACAACATGACTGTAACATACTGTAATCAACAGTAAAAATTATGTGGGGAAATAGTTGGGTTGGGAACTTGGAAATGTATCACATTTGGGACTGCAGTTTCCTTTTTATAATATGCCTTTCTCTAATCTTCAATATTTAAATTAGAAATTGTTGCTTATTTCACTTTAAATTCTCATATAAGTATTTTCTTCATAATTTCACATGGAGCACTCATGGAAAAATATCAAGCATTGAAATAAATAGATAAACAACAATCCATGAATTTTATTTTCTTTTCTCCATCTATCTTATCCAACCAACTCAGCAAGCCCTTTATATTTTTAGAAGCCTCATTCTAGCACAGAAGGAGATAAAGCACTATTATAAGAAATTGTGAAAAGAGAAACTGTAATGACACAGGCTTGACCTGGATTTCATAAAAGGAATTAAATTACTCCAATTTTTTAAAAGCATATGTCATTTGATTATCTAAATCCATATGAGGAACAGAATTTCTGTACTAAGTTTCTTATGACCACAAAATAGAAATAAAATTCTTATCCCTTAAAAGTTAACATTGTGATTTACAACCAGATGCATCAGGCACATGGAGGGACAAACAAGACAAGATAATGTCATAAAAACCTTCTGTGTTGTAGACAAGGACTTCAGTCCAGCATATATTTAAATTGGTGTATACAAGAGAGGCCAGGCCAGCACTCCACAGCCCCAAGGAGACTGCAGTTGGCCTGTGGATAACTGCACCCATGTTAGGGCTCCTATGGAGCCAGACAAGTGCTTATGAGTAATTTCAAGTGACTTCAGTGCTCCTATGGCACATTCACCTTGGTCTCCACTTCAAGTCCTCCAAAATAAATCAGAGTGGCACCAGGCTTAACCATCCAGAAAGTGGACCTGGGAGCAACATGCCAAGAAGGGAGTGACCTTTAAAAATCCTTTGGAAATAACCTCTTGATCAACATGTAGCAAGGCACTTGGATTCAGAATCTGGACCCTTATGTCCATGAAAAAATAATTCTTAAAACAATTTTTTTGGAATAAAATTATTACTGTAAATGTGATTCTTGGCCTAATTGGCCAAGAGTAGGAATTCATTGTTCCTCTGAGGCATGCTTGTCCTCATATTGCTAAGGGTTTGTTTTCCTTGCAATTGTCAGACGAAAGCATAGTTCCTACAAAGCAGTTTGAAAATATGGCTCACTGTTCCCCAGACAGTGTTTACCCAGCTCTCTGCACACAGGATTGACTATTCCTGCTATCTCTTCCTCAAGCAAGCTCACTGTTCCCACCACAAATACAGAGCAATAGTGTAGATTAGCTGACTGTGCTTGAAGGAGCACTGGCTACGGCTAGAAGTAGCCGGCTCGCTCAATAACATTAGCATTGATATTTACTGGTGTCTCATATTGCCTGCTCTCTTATTCCAGCTTTGTCTGAACTGAAGAACCTGGTATGTGTAAGCCCCATGGTTTATCAGTGTGATAAAGGTTTTGCAGGAACTGGCCAAGACTTCATACACAACTTTTGTCATTTTAAGGAAAGGGAGAGTCTAGCTGAACAACTCACATACAAGTTTCTGGCTTAAATTTCTTCTTGGATATACATGTGCATTCAAAATATTTTTGCAATTAGAAGATGAAAAAGCCACCTAAACTTAAGGAGATAAAAGGGAGGACAGATGTTATTGATGCTGTTTAGTTATTCAGTGGTCTGAACATGAGTTCTTCACATGTCATATATATGCCTGCTTTCCTATCACAGAGAACCAGATCCAAGAAATTTAATTCATCTTTTGGGAACAAGATGATGGAAAATTTTGTCTCTTGCACTTTTGAAGCAGGCTTAAAATTATCTGTGATGATTTGGCATACAAGAAATAAACAGATATTTTGACTCTGAACTACGAGTTTTCTTCCTAGAGGCAGAGCTGTATTAGCCAGGTTAATGGGGAAAGAAGATCTTCCATTTCTACTGAACTCACTGGAAACTGTGTGCAGACATTGTTCTACAAACTGTTAGAGTTTTGATCAAAAAAACACTGCAGTGACCTATTTTCTCCATACAAATGCCTCACCACCTCAATGTGATTCCTGTCACAGGGACTGATATATTTTGCTGTTATAGTCTGTGTTTGCAGATCCTCTCTAATGTACTAGATTGATGCTGCTTCATCCATAGATGTCTAACAGTCAGTGGAAACAGAGCCCAAATGAGAATCCTAAACATTTAGTTCAGCCACCAAGTGTCACTGTGCTTTTCAGCTGCTTGCATCCAGCTTAGATGAAAATGATATTTAAAAACCTCTTAATAATTTTGTCCTTTACAAAAACCCTATGTTTTATTGAATTGAAGATCCTAGAAAAACATGAAAATATGACAATGACCAAACATGGCTGGAGCATGGTGAAATCCATGTTCTTACAAAAATTGCTTTGGCTTCTTTAATTGCTTGAAGAGTTTGGGACTGCAGCTTGGCTTTTTACCACACAAACCATCTGCCCGGCACTGGCCTAGTGCTGACTTCAAGGGACAAATCCTGACTGACTCACCACTGATGAATCATTGTCTCACTTGGGGATTTCCTCTGAATTGTTCCACTCCAAATCATCGTGAAAAGGACATTCTACTCCTTCAATAGTATAAATAAGAATCAAGCCAAAAGAGAAGAATTAAGCAATATATAGTTACTACGGCATAGTAAATCTGCTTAGTTCTTGAGTTTCAATATCAGTTTTGCTAAATACAGTACTTTCTGCTGAGGTTTTGGGTTGGGTGGTTGGTTTTTTTTCCTTTTTCTTTTTTATCTTTTTTTTTTTTTTTCCTGAGGAACAAAGGCCTTTAGAACATTCACTTAGTGTGACAGTTTTACATATCACTTTAATCACCTCAGAAGTTGTCTATTTATATAAGCTACTAATTGTTCTCCCCTCAAGCAGTAGCACTGCTCTCTGAGGTGTGCTGGTAATCAATCCTGCTAAAGACATGAATATTTCCACTAAATGCCAGTCTAGAAAAAGTAATTAGATCAACAGTGGTAAAAGTGGGGATCTGTTGCCAGGCAGTGGAAAGGCAAGAAATGAGGGCATTGATATTAAGAACAATTAGAAATGAGCAATGTAGGCAGTGGGAACTGTAGCAGAGAGAGGCGAGATGAATGTTGTGACCAACGTATGGTATCAGGAAAGGGAAGTGATTTGCAGATAAAAGGAAAGGCAGAAAAGTAAACAGCAATTTGGATGGAACAGAGAGAGTCCAAAAATCTTTCAAAGATCTTATGCATTACTCAGGCAGGAGAATGAAGTGCTTTCTACTACATTTATTGCTATTATGGACCGCAAATTAGCTGGGGACAGTCTGTAGCTTATGATGTTTACATAAAATGTTATATAACATAGCCGCTGATGCTCTGTAATGTAATACAGCATCATTTGGAAGCATGTTGCATGTATTAAAGAAACAACATCCCTTTGCTGGGGAGCCTTCTGTAAAGGCAATTTTCCAGTTCTGGCTCAGTAAAATGTTGAGGCAGCCCTAGAAGATCCTCTTTTGGCCATGTCTCTCTCAGCCCACATTTCTCTGCATTTTGTTCTGTTGCAGAATATAATACCCACTGAGAATTTGAATTGGTTTTCCTTTGCATGGCGCTATTAAAGAAAAAGGTTATATCATATATTATTGAAGTTTAAAAAAAATTAATTCTGGTTCTGTATGTTTTGGCAGCTGGGAATATGTCTGAGTTCTTACACCACTGTTTATGCTGAACACACCATGCCTCAGCATGGTCCTAAGGTGGTGAATAGGACTGTGTGCACTATAAGGTATTACCTCAGAAATATCAAATGTTGAGATTCGTATTTACGTAATTTCTGCATATTACATAACAGTATAATATCTAGTAGTTGGCTTTTGATTTTGTTGTTAATTCCCTTTCTTAAGGGAAGTGTCAAATTTGTTCCTGTTTGCTTAGCTGATTTAGAATAGGAGGTCAGTTCATGCTGAACTTCCAAACAACACAAAGCTAAAGAGGTTTTAAACAACCAAAGGCCCAGGGTTAACAAACATGACTGGTTCCAGGCAAGCCTGTGGGCTGGCAGGAGTCAATGTGTTACTTAATGGACAAATAATCCCAAACAGGGATGCCCAGTGGATTAAAACTGCTTGGAAAAACGCAACATTATAAAACTAAATAGGAAAATGGTTAGTAAACTGCAATTTTCTATTATAAATGCAGTGCTTGGCCATAAAATAATGAATAATATTATAGATTTTGTGCAACCTGGGGTATCAGAGAAGTTTCTTTTCTTATAATTCTAGCATAAAAGTTTACATTTTGGGTTCTTCCTTTTTACTATGCCAAATAAAAAGAAGCTCTTAATCTGATCTAACATACATTTTAAAATGTAAGGTTTTGCCTCTTCTTTACAATCTTGACTTTTTTTTTAAATAGTAAGGAGCAGCTAAAATGCATAGCCAATAAACAATCAATTTCCCAAGTCATTCCTATATTCCAATGGACAAAAGATAAACCTGATTTTGACTTTGTACAAAAGTCATATGGATATCCATTGAAAATCATTTAAAGCTATCTTCACTTTATCAAGGATTTACAAGAAGTTTTTTTTAGTGAGAACTTATATTTAAAGTGATTCATTATCTGCCAGGTACTGGGAATATATGTGGCAAGACCTTTATTTCTAGATTGTCCAGGGGAGATTGTAGGTTGATTGCCTACGAGTAAAAACAATCAATTAAAAATATTCAAAGATATTATAGCTTTTTCAGTGTGGACATCCACTGCATGTTTTGCTACAAAGTCTAGAGCCTAATGAGAGTCTCTGGCTGCCCTCTGTGAAATTAGGATGGTCACCTCCTTAAGCTATCTGTCAACTTTCCTCTTACCTCTCCATCCACCTGCTCCAATGAAAGAAATATTCACTGTGGAGGAATATTGTGTCCAGATAGAAAGGCCAATGACATGTGTCCATAAAGCAGCAGAAAAACTTTCTCATATATAACTCATTTCTGGCTATCTGTGAGAAAATGATGTTTGGGAAAAATTCTCTTTCCACTCACCAATCAGATAGATTTAATAACAGTAGCAAGCAGCATTGGAGGTTAATGTCACAGAGGATATTCAGGGATTTCTTGATTACTACTGTATTCAGGCTCAGTTCCAAGTCTGTTATAGTTGGTACGTGTAACTTACAGAAATTAAATTAACCCTTGACTGATAAAAATTAATATATAAGGAAAACAAATAGAAATTGGTGGGTGGGTGGGTGTTAATTTTTAAACCTGTTTCTGAATAATTCTCCTTTTTTATCTTTTACTTCTATATGAAACTCTCAAATATTGCAGGTTTTAGGGAGTTTTTCTTTCTTCCAATATTCAGATCCTATAAGTGTAGACAGGCAACCTTCAAATCAGGCAAGATTTTGTCTTTTTAATGTGGGCTCCATATTTATGCTACAGAAACTGGTTTTCAGTTAGCGTAGATTTAAATTTATCATCAGGGTAATCAAATGAAAAAGTTACATGAGGTTTGCCCAAATCGCTTTTGAGCAACAGAAACAGAGCTTCCTAAATTATATTGAATTCATCCCAAGGTTTTGACCAGTTGCTGATCCAGTGATGAACAAGCTGCAGCCATGCCACAGCACCCCCAGGTGTGAACTGGGACCTCTGGGAAGCTCATTGCTTCATACTCAATTTAGACAAAATCTTCTGCAGCTGAAAGAGACACCTTCAGCTGTTCAGGTCAGAATGGATGCAATCAGTTTAACCCTACTTAGCCTAGATAAGATATTTGATCTAGTTTCCAGTCAGCAAACACAAGATTGCATTCTCAGCTGGTGTCAACCAAATTCAGTGGAGCTACGTCAGTTTATACCAGGTGGGGAATTAGCCTGGGCTTTTGTTTTCTCTTAAATCAAAGTTTGACCAAAGACAAACCCAAAACCTTATCACATGGACTTGGAGTTTGTTGATAATCTGTGCAGGTGTTGTCTGTAGTGACCTCTATATTGTCTAAATACAAGACAAAGCAAAATGCCTCTGTGTTTATGATCTGTACTTTTCAGCACTGTAGCTGCACAGATACAGGGTTAATCAGCTTGTTTGTCTATAGGCAAAACAATGTGTGTCTTGCAATATAGCTCACACAGGGAAATAAAAGGGAAGTGAACATGATGTGATCTTATGCATCAGATGAACTTTAAAAGACTAAGGATAAAGAAATAATACCTTCATTAGAAATCAAAATATTATCCATTAATTTGTTAATAGAACATAGTATAAATGTCTTATTAAATCCTTGAAGAAAAAAAAGTTCCTTGAAGAGGGAGAACATTTCATTGTGACCAACATATTTCTCAGTAAAAGCCAGAATCAAATATACAAAGTCCCTCTAGAGATCCCTCCAACTCTTTACAAAACCTCACTGCTCTGCAGACTCACTATCTGGTTGATACCAGCAAAAGATTACTGTCAATCCGTCTCATCATCATTAAGGTAGGCCAACTGAGCATCACAATAAAGCAGCAACAAGGAGCATAGTGGCATATTTGGAGAAAACTTGTTTAGTAACTGAAACTAGAAATCAAAAATGATTGAAAATTTGTGTCAGTAAATTATCTTTTGGAGGATAATCATATTTTAAGAACATCTTAAACTATTTTCACTTTTCAGAATTCATGCTATTTTCCATTCTTTGATTTCTTTACACACTCCTTTACACAGACACCTGAAGGCTTGTGTTTGTTGCATATGTGCAAGTGTACCAGTATCTGTAAGAAACTTTGAAAACTGTTGAGTAGAGAATGTAGCAGCATGTGCTCTGCCATGAAAACCTGCATTGGTATTTGCCAGTGTCATTAGGGAGCTGCGAAAACAAAAATAACTTCAGAACAAGAATGAGAACATGTGATCTTAAAATCCTGCACTCAGGTTTATTGAATTCCAGTAGGAAGAAGTTCATGTGTCACTTTTAGTCACTTTAGTCTTTTTAACAGTAAAAGGAGCCAGCCCCTGAATAAATCACAACTCAGTAGTTTTAAATGAACTACAGACAGAAGACAAAAGCTTTGCCTTGTGAAATTCCTCCTAACATCTGAATGTTGTTTCACTAGTACAGTATTAGGTCTCTGTTGAAAGGTCTAAGAGACTCATACAGGGGTCTTGTTTTTCCTAAGGGATTCAAGGTATCTCATTATTCAAGGTCCCTTATCTTACCAGATAAACACCAGCATTACTTTCTCCTTGCAGGAATAGTCCTCTAGGGCAGCACAGGTTCTGCATCAAGTAATGCTTTGAAATCCCCCTGCTAAATTTCTCTCTTGCCCACAATTCCTCTTTGGATAAGTTAGACAGCTTACCGTAATAAAATAAATCAAGTATCTTTCTCCTAAGTTCTTGTCATGGTCAGCGCACTGCAGAGCAAGGCTGGACACCACTAGCTCTGCTGCCAGCTCTCAAGAAAACCTGTGATCTTTGCTGCAGCAGAAAACTTCACTGTCTTCTTTCTTATAACAGTTGGGGATTTAAATAATCATACAATATTTTGGGTTTAAAAGTCATCAAACTGTCCTTGGACAAGGACGACTGCCCTGCAGGCTGCTCCACCTACCCCAGTGACACAGAAACTGTGGCTGAAGAGCTCACAAGGATGTAGTTTGAAAGCCAGTGGGACACTTACAAACCAATCACTATGTCTCACAGGTGACTATCACTAGCCAGAGCTGGTGTATGGTATGAAACCGAAGGATGATTTTGTAGTGGGAATTTGAGGAAGGGGGGGCCCTGCAGACCTCTCTACTCCCCAGAGATATGGTTTAAGGACCTCAGGCAGCCCCAAATCCACAGCCTTTTTTGCACACTAGCTGTGCATGCAGCATGTGTTTTGTCCACCACTGCTTTCTGTAGTTTTACCAAATTAAGGATGGCTGACACGCCTTCTGGATTTAACCTGACCCAGTTTTTTCTCCCCAGCAAGGCAACTGAACCTGCTCACACACTTCAGCTGACATTGGGCAATATCACCACAGCATTTGCAGTATTTCCTAGGAATTCCCTGTAGACCAGAAATAGTACAGCAGTGCTAGTAGCTTATCAAAGGAAAAGAGGAGAGGTTGGAAAGCCAACCTCTACAATAGAGAACAGCAGATTGTGGTCTGCAGGCAGAGTGTCATGTGTCACCAGCACTCAGCACATAGGTGTGCAGCCCCTAAAGCACAAGCCCAAAGAGAAGGAGCTAAAAAGAGACTCTGAGGACAGCTATAGCAGCTGTTTGCCCCCTCCTGTACTGCTGGCTGTCACAGATGGAACCAAGTGGTCACATGCACTGGACTGTGGAAAGAATGTGCGATGCCTGGGACAGAGAAGTGTCACTTTGTGTGACTTCCCTGCAGACAGTGTTTGACAGTAGTTAACAGAGACGTCTCCCCAGCTGACCCCTGAGCACAAAGGTGTTCTCAATAAAAGCTGTACCCAGCCTTCTCACAGTGTAACTTTTGGATGTCTAAGGCAGTTATTTGAAGCTAAACAGCAGATCTTCAGGCCATATTGGACTCTGGTATGGGCACCCCCAAGCTGCCATTAAGTGGTTCATTAATTCAGGGAAAATTTCAGCCTTGAAATGCATCATAGTAATATTCGAAAGATCTTGCACCCAAATGCATCAGTCTGGGAAGTCTGCCATGGTCATATGATCAAGGAAACTAAGACCAGAAAGGATCTCAAGAGGTCATCCAGCTTATCTCTCTGCCCAAATGCAGGACAAGCTCTATCTAGTTATTCTATTCTTTCTAGTCTGTCCCCGGTGATGGATGTCCCATACCTTTTCTGAGTAACCTCCTACACCATTTAACTGTTCTTAATATACTAAATGTTGCTTCAGCTTAAGACTATTATTTCTTGACCTAAATGTGTCAGACTTGTAATATTTATTTTTGACTTTAGCCTTTGATTTTCTACAACAGGCTTTTTATATCCTTGAAGATGACTACATCCCACCATTTTTTTCCTAGAGTAAGCATCACCAGGTGCTTCAACTTTTCCTTCCATGCCACAGTCCTTTAGTCAGTGACCTGATCATTCTTGTCCCTTTCCTCTAGATTCTCTTCCATTGTTCTCACACTGTTTCTGGTTTCAGATAGAGCTTGGTGTAGACATGCCCTTGAAGGTTCTCTTAGGAAACATTTCATGAGTATAGTTTTCTCTCTAAGCAGAGGAAAAGCAGATAAGCAGAAGACAAGATGTAAGCACTTGTAGGTTTTCCATGGTGTTTATATAACATTTATAGTGCCCTGCCACTGAGGGATCTATAGTTTTTTCAACTAAAACAATTTAAGTGACCTAGGCAGGAAAGTGATAGGTGCCACAAGGGACATAGCTGAGATTAGCCACCTGAGCACTTACACAGATTCTTAGGAATGTGTCACAGTAAGTAGCTCACACTATCACATCTGTCATCCTCCTAGACCACCAGATTTAAAACTCAACTGGCCGTGACCATCCAGTCTCTGTTAAGTGCCTGTGAAGTCCTCACTATATCTATTCAGGAGTGCTGAACAGTTGCACAACCGTGCAGACTTTTGGTGAAGAGATATTTGATTTTTTTTAAAAAGAATTTTCTTCAGCCATGTTCACAGCAATACTGAGGCTGCTTTGTGAGGCTACCTTTCCTACTGGAAATGATCATTTTTCCATACATTTGTGGAAAATGAACAGTTAAATGACAATGATTCTTTGTTCTGAAAACACCTCACACAATGTTGAATTAGAAGTAGTACTATGTGCTTTATAAGCCTGACTTGGCCAAGCAACACAACTCAAATATGGACTATATGCAGTAAATCCTCAATTCAAAAGAATGGCAAAAACTTTTTTAAAAATAGAATAAGATAGAACGTACTTCTTTTGGGTGGGCTTTTTTTTTTGACCAATGTACACCTCCAGGACATATCACTTCCATACTGCTCTGAGAAGGCACATGGCTTGGACTGAGCCCCAGACCCCTGGGGTTGGAGTAAGCCTCAGCAAAATGCCCACTTCTGTGTCAAAGCCACACTCATGCATGTGAGGATCACACTGGCTTTACTGACAGAAAGACAGGCCTTTGTGAGCATGGATGTGGATGAGGTGTTTAGCTACAAATGAATTTACTTCATTAGGAGTATTAATTAGATCAATGGATCATACCTGTGTTACATGTCAACATTGTCAAGGTCAAATGCTTAGAATTCCCTGGAGCCATGGATATAATTTATGTAACAGCAATACCACAATGTAGACAATGAAACACTTTATGATATTCCAACAATGTAGCCCTAATTGCATGTATAACATTAGGGTCTGAGAATAATGCTTCTTGTCCTTAGACAAAATTCTTCTGATTCCTGTCTTATCTCAGCTTGTCTCCTCTCTGCTGATGGCATACCCAAGCACTTTGTGCTACATTTTTATTTATGAAATAATTAAAGCCTCTTCATAATTTCTTATGGGGAGTGTTCTTTTTCAGTTCAGTATGTACTCAGATGATTGCTCTCAGAGTTGTTTGAGTTGTACATTGTTACATAATTATCTAAATACTCATGATTATAATCTCACTTCTGATACTTGTTTCATTTCTAATTGTTTGTATATCTTCATCATATGACCAGTTCCTGACAAATCACTTGCATCAACATCATTTTAACAATGCTCTTGTTTTCCAGAAAAATGCACTTCAAATAAACATAGAGTTAAAGGTTAAAGCCTTTCTACCTTTTTTTATGAAGGAGCTTCTTGTCCTGGTTTTGGGTTTTTTTCCAAAACCATTAAGAATCAGTGAAATTATCTGATTTCAGTGAAAGATATAACTAATCTCTATTTAAAATACTTATTTTTGCTTTTTTTTTGCCTCATAATAATGTCATAATCAACACTACTATCAGAGAAGTGGGCTTGTGAAAAAAAGAAAAATTACTGCAGAAATAGCAAGTAGAGGTAGGTGACACTTGGGGAATTATAAGGAGGGCTGGAGAGACAGCAGCCTCCAGCAAATGTTGTCCAGAGGGGAGCACAGGAGCCCAAGAAAGCTTTATGTCTACAGGCACACAGCTCCTCAGTCGACATTGACTTTGCACCTAAAACAAGCTGTAAGAAGTAATCTGCTACCTAGAGACTCTCTCCAAGTGATCTCCCAGCTTTGTGTATGATAAACACAGTTCTGTGATCACTTTAAGTATTGAGACTCTTGAATGGTGGTAAACTCAGTGCTCCTGGTATTACCTTGAAGTAGAAGCATCAGTAGGAAAATTTAAATTGAGTTTTCCAATATATTATGGGTTATCAAGCTGTAGTCTGAAACCACAGTGGTTTGCAAGACAGTCCATGGAACACTGTTCAGCAGCAAAATTTACAAATGGGTTGATTAGAAATGTGATAGTAGACATACACTTGGCCCATGAGAAATTGTGAGAGTCAGTCCAACAACTGGACATTACTGTCATGAGAATATCAAAAGCTTCTTCAGTAAAACACTTTTCATCTTTAGCAAGAAAGTAAAACAAGAAATGTTACAGCTTTTAAATATTCCTCCAAACATTGGAAGCTTTTATTTTATTGCAACAATAGTGTGAGAACTCCTTTCTCTCTATTTCTAGGGCTGCCCTAGTGCTTGGGTGGAAATGGAACAGAACCCATGTGAGAGATCTGCAGTTAGTTTTGTTTCTGGCCTGACATGAGTTCAAATTGTGGTAGTTTGGATTTGAACTGAACAGATTATCCTGTATATCTGAACAAATGTTTCTGTTACATCAGAATGTATGTATGCATCTCCCATACATACATGGTTGAGATGTCTAACCAGACTCCAGAAAAGTAAGAGGACAAGAAAAATTCTCAGAAAAGAGAATTTACTAGCACATCTTTGGAAACTAAAACAAAAACCTGCAGAAGGAAAAACAATCTCATATTTTGAACAAAACACTTATGTATGATGCAGTTGAAAAGAGGTAATGGATTTAAGAGAGGTAATGGATTTAACTAGCTCCAAGAGGTTTAAAAAATTTATACAAGGCAAAGAAAGGGAGGATAATTTTAGAAGCAAAAAATCCCCTTCCGGGGCCAAAGACTTTCCTTGCCTGCCACTCTCACTGGGGCCACGGAGGTGGTCTCTAACAGTCAATAAATGAAGCCAGGAAATATCTTTTGGCCTTGTAGACAAGTAACACAACAAAATTTCTGTCAGAACACTTACATTCCTTGGACTTGGGTCTCTGCTCTGGCTATATTTAGTTTCCTAGTATAAATGTAGCTTGATAGATTGTTATGGAAAGCATATAGGAAATAGATCAAATCAAATGATCTTTTTTTCTGATGCAGCATCCCAGCCTCTGAAGCTCAGCATCCTTGGGGACTTCCTGAGCCAGAAGCTGTTGCAACAATTTAATAAATGAAGATGACTCTCCTCCACGTCTTTTTCAGCTCTGTTGTGTGAAAATGTGCTTCCTTTCATTTCTTTCAAGCCTGATACCTAATAAATGCATTGGTTTCCTTCCTAATTCTGCTGTTATAAAAAACACTGAATAATTATTTTTTTACTCATTTTTCTAAACTTTAAAAAAATTATTTACTTTTGCAGGTTTTATCATTTCCCCTTAATCATCTTTTCCAATCCTATCTATTCAATCTCTGCTTGTATAGACACTGTTCTGTAGCACAATTTATCCTTCTCATCCTTCTCTATGCTCTCTAATTCTATTGCTACCTTTTAGAAATGTATTACCAAGAACACAATTTATTGTTCAGGTGTGAGTGTACAATGGATTTACATTGTACATATCCATCTGACTTTTTAAGTTCCTCATTGTTTTCTCAATAATTCCTACTTTAATTGTCACTTTTTTCTTGTTGAAGGCTCAGCAACCAAACATTTCACTGATGTTTTCAGGGACTTTAAAGTTGCCTTCAAGAGCAGCAGTAGCTAATTGAGAGTCCATCACTGTGTATGAACAGTGAAGGTTATTTTTCCTCAGTGCATAACTTTCCATTTATTGACATTGATTTCATCTGTCATTTCATTGCTCAGAATCATGAGACTGGTCTGTCACTCCTCACATCCAGCTTATGCTTTTACTATCCTGATTAATTCTGTATCATTACACATAAAATTACCTTTCAGCTCACCACCTTTCCACACTTTTTGTATCCAAATCCCTGGAGTGCTGACAGTTCCTTGCTGTGAAAAATTATGGCTCTCCCTACCCTTTGATTTCTATCTTTCACGTAGTAATTTGGAAGAGTGTATACCCCTCTACCCTATGACAATTCCATTTCATTAATGCTGTTTATATCTTTTTGAAAATTCAAGTTAGTATGTTTGAATCAACATTATCCAAATAATCCTTGGTTTCTTCAGAGAATTGTCATAATTTTGCAAAGTAGGGCTTTCTTCTACAAAAGTTGTTCTGATTCTTGTTCAATATATTTTATTTACCCTTTTGTCTACTAATTAATTGTAATCATAATTTCTACCAATTTTTCTGATAATCACATCAGACCTACTGACCTGCTAGAGCAAGGAAGAGCCCTTTTTGATGGCTGATTGCCCATTTGTCACTTTCTATTATTTTGGTGTCAAATTGCTAGGTATCAGTCTCTTGAACCCTTCCCAGTTCACAGTGATGCAGCCCTCAGATTTTTACCTATAGAGAAAATCTGCAGTGTAGGCATTTCCTTCATCTTTCCTGTAATGACCATAAAGAAAAAAAAATTAATGTATAGGCTTGTGCTAGTCTTTCTTTACCACAGTCTTATTCAATAATGAACCCTTTCTTTAGCAGACTCCTTTGCTTCTAAAATGTTTTAAATGCTTCCTCTCTCTCCTTTTTTTTTCTTTTTTTTTTTCTTTTTTTTTTTTTCTTTTTGGGAAAAGCTTTATTCCATTTCTGACAGAAGGCTTTTTCTTTTCTTCATATAATCCCCTGTCTTCTACTGTTCAATCACTAGTTTAGGAAAGAAAAAATGAAGAACATTGTCCTTTTAGAAGTGTTTTTGATGAGTAGTGCATATTCTCCAAGCTTCTAAGGTACTGTAAAACTATTAGTATTTTAGTCTTTTAGCTGGAGTATTCCTTTTAACTACTTTTCTAAGTTTAACACAATGTTATACTTTAGTGGTACATATTACATGAGTATGATGAGAATTTTTTGGTATTTTTGTTGATTACTCTTACTGTATTTTTTTCCCACTTACAAGGATATGAAATTTGAATATTCTGTGTCCACTGTTGCATGGTGGCTCTTGGGTAACTCTAATGTTTCATCAGATATTGTGCATTAAATTCCAAGACATAAATCTAGAAATAATCCTTATTTTGATTTTTTTTTACTTGGAGTTGCAGTGTGCAGATAGTTACAATGATGTTTATTGTGAGTAAAGTTTATAAAATGTTCATTTGAGGTTTGTTTTAATAATCAAGACTTCTTAATTATGCTCTGCTTTTGATGTCAATGTTCTTTGTCATATCTTGGTTTCTCTGTTCTCTAGTTCTCTGTTAAATGGGAAGAATAGCACACATTTGCTCTGGATTGAAATTAGGAGGACAAATATTCTTTAATTGATGAATTATAACTGGGAGATGCAATGGTAACAGGATTCATAGAAACACTCAAGATAAAAAGACAACACTCTTCAAAAACATCTGTTTTTTGCATATAGTGCTGTAGCAAATATTGGGCCATAATCAACATAAATGTTTATAGTTTTCACCTTTAACATTCTCCTAATTTTCAATATTTCAGTAACACACAAGTTGTGATAGGCTTTATAAATACATTTTGAAAATACTTATCATTACAGAGGGGGGAATGTAGTAAGAAGGGGAAGAAAGGCAAAAATATACGGGGTATATTTCAGATTTCCTTTTGTTCCATATTATAAAAGAGAGATATACCCTTGTTTGCAGTTCTATAAAGAAATTTTTAATTGGTTGAATTTGTAGCCACATTGACAAAATTTCATCTTGAGAAGCAATCTGCAGATGATGGAACCTGAAGGCCACATCAGGAGAGGAGTCCCAGGTGAAGCGATTTGCTTGGGAGACAGTGCAAACAGAAGACAGAAAAATCAATGAAGAGAAAACTGGATGTGGAGTCACTGGTGCAGCAACAGGGATAGGAATGATCGAGCAGAAGAAAAGAATGGTCACATAGGAAAGGGATGAACTCTGTGGAGACCTCAAGGCAAGGCACTGATTAGATGCACCAGTGAAGCATAAGCCACTGAAAGAAATAAAAGGGAGTTGAGTCAAATGGATGAGCCAGACAATGATCTTTTCCGTGAGGTAAACTGGGGTAAAGCAGAGAGATCTCAGCATGGCCTCACTAGTGAACGAGACCAAAGAACCCCCACCCAGTGGCAGGGCAGTGGTTCATTGGAAAAGACAGGGAGATGCATTTATAATGTATCAGATGTGCAACTCAGTGTTTGCAGAACCACTCAAAACTCAGATGACCAACATAACTATAAAGTAAGCAGTGTTATACTGCAGGTGATTTGAGAAACTGTAAAACACCATTGTGTCATGTAAAATCCATGATTTTATGTCCTGATGTGTAGTGAGCAATGATGTAGCCGACTGTTTTGACATATTTGATTTAGGAGAATGACCTAAAGCCCAAAACTCTTATTATAAAAGACTGTAAATTAACAATCAAAAAGATGTGGTGTAAAATACACAAATATATCAAAAAGAATACCCAAAGGTAGTTTTCAGACAGCTCATAATTTTAATATCCTATTTCACAGCACTGGAGATAGTTTCATAATGTATGGATTAAGTTCCTATATCTACATATTGTTTTAAAAATATACCATAAAGGTACTGCTAAATCACAACTTTTCTCAGTCATTAAGATTAAAAGCATATATTTTATAGAAAAGCATGCTTTTGAATCATTCTTGGTATTATTTAGTTGTCTGAAAATAGTAGACTTATTTTTGCAATAAAAATCAGGTACTGTGTAAAATTTATTGGGTTCTTTAATAATTCACATAAATCGACTTCAGATTTAGTTATAAGAAGTTTCAAATTAATTCTTGCTATACGTTTTCTCTGTCTTACCTTCTGAAGAATCATAGCAGAGGCATTCATCTCACCTCATTTTACACAGCTGCAATGTCACCAAGTTCACCTAATCTACTTGTATAACTTCCTGTTATTTTCGGTAAGGTATATGGGCATTTCCAGAGTGCATCTCATCCCAATGAAGAGATGTAAAATGAGTCAGATGAGTCACAGCAGGAGTGTCTATTCCTGTGAACAGTTGCCAAAGGAAGCCTTGGTCAGCAATTCAGGTGCAAAATTCTAATGTGTAAGTAACTTAAGGGAGATGAAACCCCTTCAGGAAGTTTGGAGACACCAGAAGCCAGAAAAAAAAGGGGACATCGTGAGTAATAAGAGACTTTAGAAAGCATGATGGCTGGGTTTTCACATGACAAGAGTTACAGGAAGGAGAAAATCTAGGAAAGAAAGTTCATATTTAAGTTCCTGAGATGAGGGGCACAAGCCACAGACGACAAAAGCAGGAAATGGCCAATGAAGTTCCATGGCAGGCAGCAGTGAAAGAAAGGAAATTAGGAGCCTAGCAAAATGCTCAAAGAAAAATGTGAAATGGAAAAAATGGGAAAAAATGGACAAGTGTCCCTTTGCTGAAAACAGGGAGACTGGGCATACCTTTTATTTTACTCTTTCAAGGGAAATGATTTGTGCTCTTCTGTAAGGTTTGTTGGAAAGAAGAAAGCAAAGAGGCTGAAGCTCCTCTGCCTCATCAGCACTGCTCGATGAAATATCTGAACTCCCAGGCACGCGGCAGAGTAGTAACTCTGATATTATGCAACTTCCCTTTCCGTGACACTGCTACCTCTAACCTGCAACCCACAGTCACTTTAATAACAACCTCAGCTATCTGATTTGCCCTAAAACTCCTTATAGTCAAAGGGAGTATTTTTTGCCTTTGTCTTTCTCTGTGGTCAGCTACATTATTTCTATAATAACAGTCTTTATCAAGATCCTGATTTTGATCCAAATTGTCTGTCACAGTTCCGCACTTCTTTGGTTATGTGGGTTTATTTCACATCCTTAATATTAATTAAATGCAGAGGAGTGGTTTTTTTTCACATTAATTTATTTTCTCAGATTCATTCCCTTCTTTTTTCCCCAGTAATTGCAGTAGGATTAACTGCATTGTTAGAGTTAGAGTTCTGAATACAAATAAGAGGGCTTTTCCCTTTCTTTTCCCTGACTACATTTCTATTACTGCAATCACAAGTATTGTTAACAACATTAAAGCCCACAGCAGATGTGAACCAGGCTATAGTGAGGGAATATTTTGATTACACAAAAAGGTTCAGTGCCAAAACATAATGTTCTTGCTTCCCAGCTATTACAGGGCAAACTAGCATGCACTTTTGAAAGTTAATATCTAATTTTCTAGATGCCTGCTGCCAATCTGTTTTCATTCTACTTCAGTATAGTAGGCAATGAGAAGGGATTTTGCAAAGATTACTACTGGGCTCATTATTATTGCACTAGTAATTCTGGAAAACAAAATACCAAAACTCAGCTGATGATGACATAGTTATACAACAAACTCAGCTGCCCAGAACTCAGCACCTGGAATGAGCCCCTAGAGGGGACCTCACTCTCACACCCTACAATGTAAATAAGCCCAACTTATCTTTTATGCTATGGCTTTAGTTGTATTGCAAAATGAGATTTATGTAGGAACTGAAGACTTATGCAGTCTTTAACCTCTCTTTTTACCCCGTGTTTGGAAGACAAACTAGATTAGGAGAGACCACTGAAAGCTGCTGCCATCTGATGGCTGCTGAAACCCTTCAAAATATGTTGCCTGCAAAAAGGGG
>NW_008246057.1:7945338-7955863 GCF_000691975.1 Corvus brachyrhynchos | reverse complement strand
CTTCAAAATATGTTGCCTGAAAACAGGTGGAAATCCTGCCAGGCATGAACCAGGTCTCTTTCAGGCATGAGGCTATGGGCAATTTAATGGTCCTGGTGCCTCCAGCCCAGGCACTGCTGCCCACAGACTCTCACATGTGTCTTGTGTGGCATCTCTCGTGTCTCCCTAGTTGCTCCCTCAGGTATCCTGCAGGCAGGGAATAAAGCAAAGCAGGATGACTTCTGTAACATTGCAGGAACTGCCAATATATTTGTACTTTTAGAGTGATTTTCCTCTACCAGAGGAGACCAATGAAGCTGCTCATTCCAGGACAGAAGAAAGGTGATTCCTTTTTATCAGGAAGACTTCCTGCAAAAAGTGGAGGTTGGCTTTGCCCTTACTTTTGACAGAGGTGATTTTCTAAATATGACCTTGAACCATGTTTGAATTTCAACATATAACATATGTAGTATTTTGCTTCAATTAGATTCCAGCTCTTATCCAGCCTCAATCATTTGATTACAATAATATCCACCTGAAATGTACCTTGACCTTTCAAGGATGAGGATAGAGCAATCATGAGTAACCAGCAGTTAATAAACAGTAGAGAAAATTAAAGGAAAAAAAACCAACCAAACAAAGAGTGTAAGAAAACCATACAAAATCTAGAAAATTGCATTAAAGAATTGCATGAAAATCGGGCCAAGTTTAAACCAGAAAAAACATTCTGTAATATGTTCTCTACCACAAGTGGGTACAAGCTATGCATGTTCAGTAACCCTGAATTGCTACTTCCTTTTCTAATTAAGGAAAAGAGCTTTCTAGGGATGTCCTCAGAATATTATAAGATGCTCTGAGGAGATGCCAAATCATAGTGGAAATGTGTTTGTTCCCAGTGTGAGCGGAAGTACTTGAGAATCAGGTTGTTTAGAGGAACAGAGATATCAGAAGCCAACACGAATGCTTTCTATGTTCCTTCAGATAATTAGGCAGCCCTAGGTGTTTTATTCTAGGTCAATTCATTCAAACACTCAAATCTAACAAATTTAATAAAGTCTATGATCTCTATGAAGAAATATTTACCTGATCACAAACAACCCAGTTACCATATTTTGAGGCAATACCTTCCCCACTTTCAAGTGGAGCTGAGCCAGCGGAATGTGTGCACACTCCTCAGTCCACTGAAAAGCAAGGCAGTGCTGATGGATCTCTTCCCTGTTTTGACAGTGGGCCTTATGCAGAGTCTTCGTTATCTTACTCATTACATAGGTCATAAGATAATCTTTTCCGTCATGTAGGATAAGAAATCTTGTTTAAGCAGAAGTGGTTGTGAAGGACACAAATATATTTGGTAGGTGGCAAAGGCAGAGTTGGAAACCAAAATGTTTGATTTTCAGCCCAGTAAAACATCTTTAACTGAAGCATTATGTAATAAAGACCATCTTTCTAATTCTATGTTTACCTACCTCCAACTCACTTCCCCCTCATCCAAAGACCTTTCATTTCAGAGAAAAAACTTTGTATATGAACTACAAATTATGAGATAAAAATATTTCTGGGGAGAAAGTATGTTGTGCTTGTCCTACAAACAAGCACTACACAGTGACTCCCAAAGATGAGATGTGACATTCAGGTGCTCAGGTTCACTGAAAAAGCCATCTGTGAAAGGGAGAGCTGAAACAGCCTCTCACTGCTACCTGTGCAAAAGAGAAAAAGTTCATGCAAATTATGTACTTTACTTCTGTCTATAATAAATATAAGAGAGCTGAATAAAGCACAAGATATGCCCCTCCCCAAAAGAAGATGTTTCAGAAGGCCCGTTGAGCTCTTTATCTCCCTCACATAAGCTGACATTTTAATGCCACAAGGCGTACATTAAATTAAGGATTCCTGTCTATGCAATTATAGCATTTTAAAGTGTTTGTTCAGCAGTTGTTGAAAATAAGTATCAGCCACTCTGGGCAATTAAATTTCATAGCTCAAAACAACAGAAGGAGCATTCTCCATTAGCACAAGCAGTAGGGAAGCAGATATTATCTGAACTTTGAAATTATTCTTGCTAAAGGAAAACTGGAAAGGCCATTGTCTCTTGACAAATAATACTATTTTTTTTAAATAAATATTAATTAATTTTATATACTAGAAGGAAGAAGGGTTGCCAAAACTGTTAGCTGCTCCATATGGCTGTGTTCATACCAGAAAATATATTTAGGTTTTCAGGAATAAGAACTTTCATCACCTGTTTGTACCATTCCCAGTACAACTGAGCTCTAGTACCTGTCAATGGGCCCTGTAGGCTACTGTAAGACTGATTGTTTTACCAACATAATGACAGAAATCTAGTAGGGCTATTATGTTTCCTGAGTTTTCATCATCAGAACAGGAACTTCAATGAAACCAACTGCATCTCCCTAAACCACAGGTTTTCTAAGCATCATATATTGTTTAAAATTATTTGGTTAATCAACAAAACAAAGTCATCATATGTTTCTTCATATTCAATAGCTCCCCAGATGGGATGATTAACAATGTACTGTAATTGCATATTGTACAAAAATTGACATTATTTACATTAATTGCATGAAACCATGACTAATACAGCAGAAGGTGTCAGAGATGCTTTCTGGCACCAGCTACTAACTTGTGATCCAGAAAGGCACATGCAATATCTATCCAGCCTTGTGTAATAGTTCCACGTGTCACCTCATCTCTTGGAAAATACCTAAGGCACACACAAAAGATATGGCATGCACAAAAGATATTGAGTCATAGGCAAGGTGAGATCCTGGACATAAAGCTACTCTAAAAGTAAAAATTATGTATAGGATCTCAGTACTTGCTCAACCCCAGAGGGAGAAAAGGAAGAAAAAGATTTATAGAAGGCCTCTGCTAACTGGTCAGAATTGGCAAAGCAGTAGAGACTGCACATGTAAAGTAACATTTGCCCCAAACCCAGGGTGATACTGGGAGTCCTGAGCTTCATGAACTGCTTTGGGGGAAAGGCTCTAGAGAGATGTGGGTTCTTAACACAAGTACCCCTATAAATCAAAATTTTTTCTGAAACTTTGCTTTCCATAGACTGAAGCTATATCCTGCAGTTTATAAGGAGGGACAGGGCTAACTAATGTTACTATACGAGTGCCCTCCCATGGCTCCTGCAGGACACTGGGATATGCCAGTCTGAGCTTGGATCACTCATCACCCTCCTGACCTCACATCTCAGAGTAATTCCAACTCCTACACCAGGTACCTATGACACATCATCCGAATACAGCCCTTTGTTCCCACTCCTGGCACACCTTCAGATTTACATGTTCTCAGTTCATATCCGCAGTGCACTCTGTCACCGCCTGCCCCTGACACAGAGTACAGGAAGAAACATTCTCCATTGTACTATATACATCTTAATCTTACAATTTATACTTTTTTCCATCTGTTGTGCTCTGGGCATAAAGATCAAGCCCAGAATACTTAATTTTTCACAAGAGAGTGCCTTTTGTGTTTTCCCTATAATTTCAGGCTAATAGCTATTCTGCAAAATTTACCGATTTAGTCTCCCTGTACTATTTTAGGATTTGCATACATAAGTCTTATCTCTGTTAATGGTGCTGGGAAGGATGTGCATAAATCCCCACACAGAGAGATAAAATAATGTGACTCATATGGCTTACTTAGTTCACACTAGAAAACATGTTATAGTTACTGCAATAATCTCTACAGCTCTGATTCGGCATATGAAAGAAACAGGTATTCCATATATTGCTGTATGACTTCATTTAATAATTACTCTAAAATCCAGAAAACCTTTTCTATCAAAAAACCCCATGATTTCAAGTGCTCCTTATACATTGTAATATATATTTTGACTGCTAATTAATAGTCCATTTTTTTCTGCATATATACAACATTATTTTCTTTATATTATCTTTCATACAGTCTAGATACTGTGCATGCCGTTTTAAGTTAATAAAATTAGACTCCTGCAATTATGCTTCACAGAAGCCAGTGATAGTATTAATAATTCCTTCAAATTCTCCTTCCAGACAATGTAATTTTTACAGTAAAATGTACAAAATGTTCTCATTGAACATTTCATCAACTACTTCCCTTAGTGCTCTTTGGAGTATGTTTACTATGGCATCTGTGTATATATGAAATATTTAGAGCATTGTTTTAAATTCTTCATATTTGGTGCTGATATATGGATTTTTCACCTTTTACTGAGTTGCAAAGTCTTATGTATGCATTGAACTATAGGTATGCAGTACTCATTTGAATTTCTACTATAACCTGCCCATTTCTTTTCTATGTGAGCAGATGAAAAATGTGGGTCAAGGGTAACTCTTAGCCAAGTGGCAGTGAACAGTGAAAGCTGAACGTATCTGATGTAGGTGTCTGTAATCACATGAGCTGAAATTGCTGTGGATCAGATGTCATTCTATTTGAATATTTGGAGAATCAGCAAAGTGAACTTGCTGCTAGCTGATAAAGATTTGTTAACTACAGTAATTAATTTTTAACTCAGGGAGGAGGTCTAAAGGTATAGCAAGTTATTAAAAACTTGTGGTTTTTTTAAAGTAAAATACTTTTCTGGTTTTCAGTAGCTGATGACAGCAAATCAATACCTTAGGGTACGTTCACATATTCATGGATTCAACAAATACACATTCTTGAACTTTAGTCTGCAGGCTATCTAACTTCACTAGGAAGTATGGTTAATAGGGCTTAGAAAAACAGTGCAGCCTGAAAATATTTTCTTTTCTGAAAAACAGAGGGGTGTTACCCCTTGCCCTTCGTGAAGATAGTTGTTCAAATATTTAAGTTTCTGAATGGACTCTGAGAGCTTAACCAGTAGATGCCTCAATCCCAAGTGTGCCTCTATCCATGTTACACCATCCCAAACAAAGACTTTTGCAGGCACTCAGAAGCAGAGGAAATTTTCAAGTTAGACTTTAGCAGAGATGTGAGCTCCGAAGTGGGAAAAAGAGCAGAGGATCTTTGAGAAGCAAGGCAAAAAAGAAGAAGTAGTCGGAAAAAGTACAGAGGATCTCTGTGAGGGAGAGAGAAGCATCTGAATTCACTGCTAATGGAGACAAAGGCATCTCTCTGAGCTCAGCCTTGCCTGGTGCTGGAGGGCATGCGGCCGCACTGCAGTGTGTATCCGGCACTGCAGCCCTGTTAGGGTGTCCCACTTGCCAGTGTTCCTCACCTCTGTGACAGATCATCAGCAAGGTGGGACATCTGCTCAAGCAGGTCTCCCTGCATTTTTGTAATTGGGGTTTATATCAGGGAAATGGATCCCGAAAGTGTGGGATGCTGTGATCTGTGGGGGATGCTGAGGGACAACCATGCTCTCACCCCACCGTGTGGGCACAGGCTGTCAGGCACCACTAGATGTTTGGCTCAGTTACTAAGAAGTCCCAGCAATGCTAGAAGGTTTTCCAGGGTAGGCAGGATGTAGGGAATTTACCAAAATTGTCACAGGACAGGAGCACGGTCCCACCAAGCAGCACAGTTTTGAGCAAATTCAAGTGCTGTGTGGTACCCACGAAGGGAAGCTGTGGAAAGCAGTAAAGAAGGACCTTAGATCAAGGTAGAAAAGAGCCAGCTGTTGTCCTGTGGATTGTCATCTAGGATATAAGTAGTGAAGGCATTTCTGTACTATGGCAGGATTTGATAAGATTGGATTTCATCTGTATCATCTGATTTGCATAGGGGGTGGAATCCTGCTACTCCTTTTGGCTTCAATATTTAGATGAGGGTTAATGTATTATATGGCATGACAAGCTGTGGATTGAAAACACAGAATTTGTAACAACCATTTTCCAGAACACTCCTTTGATGCAAATGCTTGTTTTGATACACCTACACAAAAAGAGTCATTTCCATAGAAACCTCATGAACCTTATGTCTTAAGTAACTACTTTAAAGGACTTGAGAGTTATTGAGGACACTCAGCTCTCACTGTCTCCTAAAATAGCAATAACTCTGGAAACTGCAGTGCTACTTTCCACTGTGTATTAACAAAAATGTAGACATACAACTCAGATTAATGTAAAGTGTTCAATATTTTAATAAACTGAAAAGTAAATCCCTTTACATGTTCAAATCTTCTTTAACTTATTTTGTATATTTTCTCATCTGAGCACATTCAAATAATGCATATACAAACTTAAGTGATTTTCCCCTGAATTAATCATCAGATATTGTTCTCAGATAGTCAACTCTTTCTCTGTAGTCAGTGGAGAGAATCAGGTACCTGCAGACAAATATTGTGCCTAGTTCAGATTCCTTCTTCTCACAGACTGTGGAGGAAGCCTTAGTAGTTAATACAGAGGATACGCCTGACTTGAGGGTGGTGAAATTTAGGTGGGATGAATTCTGTTTCTTGTGCAGGTCAGCTGCTAGAATGGTACTGTCCCTGATCCTAGCTAAAACCAGCATGTTGCAACCTGCTAACTTTGCTCGATTCCTATAAATATCCAGTAAACAAAAGCTCCTTGTAAATTAAGTGTAAAATAATATTCAAATACCAGAAGTAATAATCATATACCAGCAGTAAATACATGTCACAAGCAGATAGGATTCTTTACAAATCTGTATTATGAGACCTTTTCTTGGTTGTGAGAAAATTAAGCAGTCTATTCAAATCCTTTGTGTATCTCTGTTTACTAGTTATGAATAGATAGTCCTTGAAAACAGATGGAATTATGTTCTTCCTGACAGTGATGTAATATCTGATGTAATACAAGGCCCAGCGCTATGAGGTATCCAACAGTGAAGTGCTGAGTGCCTTCAGTTCCTGTTGTCTTCAGCAGAGTACAACCAAATATTGCTGGATGACCGCTTCAGCATCCTCACCCAGGATGCACCGACGTGAGAAGTGATGGGAAATGTAGGATGATGTTTCCTTTTTTAGAGATGGCAAAGAACTATCACGACTAAGCTTTTATTTCTCCAAAAGCCACTTCATGCTTTGGCCAGTAGCTTTATGAAATCTTATGTTACTCCCACTATGATACTAAATACTATTAGCTCAAAACATCTTGATTAAATGCCATGCCTTTCACAGTAAGCTAAAAAAGAAAACCATCCTTCTGATTGCCACTTGTAACTCTGTTAGCAGGTATCCTCAGTTAATGCTGACATCAGGTGATTATCCTTGAGCTTCTCAGCTGCTCTGAGAGTTTCATCCTTCAAAGTGGATATTTTCCTTAATCTGAGAGCAGAATGAGTCATGCTAGAGTCAAATCATACACTGCAAAGTGGCTGAGCAGAAGGAAGGCTGAACAGAGAGGGTAGCATTAGCAACACTGGACAAGAGGTGCAGAAGTAAAATAACCTGGGCTGTATTTACTGCAATGGCTTTCCCCTGGTTCCTGGAGGCCTAGAGAAGTTCTAGAGCATCATGCCTTAAATAATCTGCGCAGCAACCTCTTAAAGGAGCCTTGAGTGATCAGATGAGATCATAATGCTTTGGATCACAATGCTTTGAGACTGGATTCAATATGTCTATGAGGTGATGCTCTGTGCCATTTACTTGCAAAGGTCAGCTTTTGTTTTAGATCTGTGGTCTATATCCACAGCAATGTGTAAACATACCTGAAGGTTGGCAAAAAGCTCATGGCCCAAATGGTAGTATCAGAGAATCACTGAATACATTGTTTTGGGAAAGACCTCTGGAGGCCATCTACTCCCAGTCCTGCTCAAAGCAAAGTTAATTTCAAAGCTTTAAACAGGTTGCTCAGAGTTACATCCAGATCTCTTTTTAAAAGTAGTCCCAAACATGGGACAGCCTTGCCAGACAACATGTTCCAGTGCATGATGGCTCTTATAGTGTAGTTTCCATTTCAAAGTAAATAAAAGTATAAAAATGAAGAAGAATAAACTTCTTCACTGGCCACCTCCATGAAACAAAAGAAAACAAACCTTTTATTTTCAAACTAGCTTTATTTTCTGTTCCTGAAAACCTACACAGCATAATCCTGAAGCGGCTAAAAGGAATGTAATACTCTTTATCAAGGGACAATGAACAATTATTTGTAAATAGGTACAGAATTGAAGACTGTATCGGATTAACTTATCAGCAAGGATTTCCCTCAACCTGCGTCCTAAAGTCATTACTCAGGAATACTTCCCCCAGTGACACTGTCACTAAACAAGTATCAACCTACCTGGAAGACAAATGGAGCAGTTGTGTCACACAGCCATGAGGTCAGAAAAGAGAGCAATAAAACAGATGTCTACTCAGGATTAGAGGGCACTGGAGAAGTAAGTGTTGGTGATAAGTATACTTGTCCATGTAATATCCAAGCAATTTTAGAACATATGATCATTTAATGCAGCCTTTATTTTAAATTATGTAATAAAATGTACATTCAATTAGGCAGAGATTTTCTAAATTGTGATTTGATTGCCTGGGGCTTTTTCAAGGATCTCACTGGCAGGCTCATTTCAAGAAGATATTGAGCACTGGGAATTTGAAGTTGCCCAGCCCTTTCTAGTTTTTGAGAGCTATACATCCAAAACCACTATTCACTTTACTTATAGAGAGAATTTAGTTTGTATGCATAAGAATACCCATCGGTTTGACAAAAATACTCTTACTGGGCAGTAATGCCCTCTATGAGGAGCTTCAGGCATCTTCTCCCCCAAACAGCCACTCTTTTAACCCAGAGGATAGCAGGCTTCCATAATCCCCCACAAATCCTGTCAATAGCTAATGCAATATGCAACAAGAGACTAAGGTTAAAGGGAAAAGGCTGGCTCTGCTTCAGAAAAGTTTGATGATGTATTTTCTGCAGTCTACTGTCACAGAAGTGCACATACACATTAAATTTTACCTTCCAATTCCACTAAGATTATGTCAAAATGAATATGAGTAAGTTTTAATTACCAAGGCCAAAAAGGGAGTGTTTTCCTTAGTTTTCTTTGCCTAGCCACATCAGTGTTTTATATATGACTTTAAACCATGAAAGGACTACTTTTGCATCATCCCAAAGAAAATGCAGGAAGAAAATGGGATAGGCAGACACCATTTTGTTCAAACCAAAGGTGACCTTCGTGTAATACAACATCTTTTTTTGTCTCTTCTACCTGCTGGCTGTCTCTTCTCTTGCTAGAAGACAAACTGTGATGTGTAGGCACCATGTCTTTTTCATATTTTTGTTTTCAGCCTACCACAGCAGGAGCCAGGGGCCTCTAGTTGCTGCATAAAATGGTATTGATAAACATTTGTTTGAATACCAAGAAATGTGACAGAAGAAAACACATTTTTAAATATTCTGCCCCACAGTTAGAATATGTGTTTGTTCATCTCAGCAGAGCATGTTAGCTGAGGTTCAGTGACTCACTAAACTCTGGTCATGTGGGCTTTTTGTGAGCTTAGAGTGTGGACAGAGGTTGCTTGTGTCTGCCTGCAGTGCATGCATGGATGTACCCTGAGTCCTTTGTGGGTCTCAGTCTAAATTCTAGAGCTGCACAGATAATGGATCTTTGTCAGCACGGTTGCTGAGTCAAAAACTGTGGCAGTGTGTATGTTGTGGAGGGGGGAAGCTAGCAATGTGCAAGCAATGTTGTTTCATTCTGCTTTAGTGCAAAATGTTTCATTTGAGGGAAACCCTTGAGGTCAAATTTCTTTCTGAGAGTTTTGAGGAGCTCTCCTACTTTTGCATGGCTACAAGCTCTGACCAAATAGTACCAGCAAAAGTGTCCATAAGTATATATTGCAAACAAGACCAGCTACTGTCATTGCAAGAAGAATCTGTATGGCTGAGCCTCACACCGGGCTAGAGAAGATGTGAAGTGCAGCTGGTACCGCAGGGGAAGCTCTGCTGCTCCACCAGCAGCATCCCACCAGCACTGCATGTTGCTGCAGTGTCAGTGCAGCACTTTGGGATATCCCTCATGTTCCCAGTGTAGAGGAGACCAAGAGCAGATTTACCTCAAGACCTTCAGAGTTTTCCACTCTGTGATCCAATGAGTGATCCAAATTACGAAGTAGAGGAGTCACTGCACAGCCCATCTTTTTCTCCTCATACATTGCTTTTACTTTGCGCTATCGATCTCAAAATGCATCTGCTTCTGAGTAAGCATGACACCAGAATGCCAAATTTCTCAAAACCACTCAAAAAGACTTTATTCTGCCTTATGTTATCAGGACAGATTTAATGTTAAAGCCACCAATCAGGGCCCACTCCTTCTTCATTAGCTGGTTTTCTGATATGGCTATCACAAGAGACTGGCACAAAAGCCAATGGTTGTTCCCAGGTTGGTGGAAAGGAGGTCTGGCAAACTAAGCCTAAAGTACATGCTGCATTCCTAGTCAGCCATTCAAACACATCTGCCATGCCTTAGAGACTGCCCATTACCTGTGGTGAGAGCTTCATTTCAGCGTACACTTATTACAGAGTTGTTTTGAACTCATACAATAAATCTCAGTCTTAAAAACTGTTTGTGTATGAGCAAAAACTGTATGCAGCTCGTTGAAATCGGTTTGTGGTTCAGGACAACAACTTGACACTTTCCTTGGCATCACTGACCTCTT
>NW_008246057.1:7908479-7945320 GCF_000691975.1 Corvus brachyrhynchos | reverse complement strand
TCCCTTTTTTATTGCTGACATCTACACAAAAAAGTAGTAAAAAACTGTTTCTGACATTTCCAAACTACTGTTCTTAACAGATTGCATCATACTTCCCACAGACAGTGTCAATTGTTTGGCCAGCCTGTGGCAATCTCTGCCCAAGGCACCCAGGGTGCTGGAAAGCCAGTGAACTCAGCACCCAGCATGATCTGGCCCTGCTACAACAAGGTGACCTGGTGAACGAGCGACCTGGCTGCCAGCTCAGCCCTTTGGAAACAGGTGGCAGCGTGATCATGTCATTTCCTTTCCACAAGCAGCCTGGCAGCTGCCTCTGTGCTAGACCAAGAACTTTGGTCTCTGGCCAGCACAGGTCTGTGAATCCCTGCTTTAAAGATCAAATGCAGTCACCACAGCAAAATTAAAAAAAAAAAAAAAAAGGAAAACAAGCACTTCTGCCCTTCTCTCCCCCCCAAATGTACTAAGTGCATGTCTCAAAGTAAATGGGCAGCTGTGTGTTAAAGGTCAAATTCCAGATGTTGCAAGTCAGTTTTGTTGCAATCCTGCAATAGCAACAAACGCTCAGTAGGGAGAGAGGAAACAACTAAGAAACTGCCATATAAAATAGCTTCTTCCTTCAGAACTGAATGGAACAAAAAGTGTTATTACACAAAACATATCAGAAACTGTAACAAACTGAGATTTCTTCACAACTCTACATATAACTTGAGTATTTTTGAATAGCATAGTTAAACCTCTTATGGTAGCATTTATATAAAACAAGAATTCTACCCCTGCCTGATCAAATAGACACAATTCCATGATGTTGTTTTTTGAGTTAATAAGATTCCCCAAAAGTTTTTACCCTAAGCTTTCATGGGCTTATCTTCTATAGTTTTCCCAAAATTGCTAGGAAAATTTTCTCCTCAGATTAATTCTTTTCAGCTAATATTTTTCAGCTATTTCAAATCCAAGGAAGTAGAGAAAAATGCAAAAATGTCTGCTTATCTTTAAAAATTACTTAAACATTCTTACTGAAAGGCCATACCTCTGAGCAGTGTCCTAAGTATAATGTGATCATATTTGCAAGAACACACTTTTTCCTATCCAATAGACTGACAAGCCTAATCTAATCTGTATTGTGTAATTACAAAATCTCCATTCAACAGAGCCTTGAAATCTAAGAGCAGAATTCTCTGAAGATTTTGATTACAATGACCACTCTCAGCTCCCTCAAATTCCCCATGTTTCTATTTGTCAGCAAATGAGTGGGGCAAAGACCTTATGAAATTATGGTGATTGCTTAATGAAATACAGAGCACCATTCACACTTGCCAAGGGATTGCAAGAGTGAGCTACATTCTGGCATGTAGTTGTATCCTAATGTCTACTTTCTGAATGAGACATTTTTTAATAATTTTGTTATTGTTAAGCTGGTTTAGGTAATGTGTTTGTGCTGAGACTAAGGTCAATCAGAAGTGAGAGGGTTATATTTGCATTGCACTATGCTGCAACATGAGAAGATACTCCAGGTAGTGCCACACAAGCTGGATCTCAAATTGGAAGCCATGTCACCGTAGCAGCACAAAAGCTGTGCTGGCCATAAAATTACCCTGATGCAGTTTTTCTGAGAGTCACTCGTGTCAAGTCTCTACGTGGCGCTGACCAGACACAGCTAGACACTGCCAAAAACAGCATCAAAACTGAAGTATGAGGCTTGTATTAGCAGCCAAAGGTAAACATCAGTGCAGGATACAGCTATACCTCGGCCTATCAAATGTAAGAAAACCTTATGTATTCAGAAGAGATCAGTATTTCCTAGGTCAAATCATGTAAAATTTGAAATTGGCCTTAGGGAGAAATAAGACTGAACCTTTTGAAGATATATAAAATAATAGTCTAGAATTTAATCTCTTTCAGAATGCTGAGTGCCTCCTAACATCAGTGAGAGTCCAGATTGCAGATATAGATCTCAAAATAATGTAGGAATTCAAAGACTTCCCAAAAGGTGCTCAAGAAAGCTGAATAACTTTCTTTAATGAGCTAGATTATACGCTGCTGCTAGAACAAGTATGGTCCAAGCCACATGACTACTGTCGTCTCAGTAGATGAATGGTTGAATGAATGAATGAATGAATGAGTAAGTGAATGAGTAAATCATTACAGGTCTATTACAAGCAGAGTTAGTGTTATAACGAAGCCTAGGAACCATCTAAGATTTCTTATGTACCTGATTACCTTTAAAGTGAAAAAAGCAGCAGAACAGACAGACTTTTACAGGAAGCTTTTCTCAAGAATGCTTACTTTTATATATAAGATTACTTAACAAAGCCAGATCACTGTGTGTTTTTATCAGCAGTAAAATAGTGTCTGTAAATAAATGGGAGGAAAAAACCAAAACTTTGACTCTTAAAATAAATTTGAAATTATTTCATCAAAATTAAAGTTTGGACAGCTAAGATATTTGAGGATGTGAGCTTTGTAATTAAAAGTCTCTGTTAAAGTGAAGCAGGTGATTCAGACTTTACTTCTTGCTTTGCCATACCAGAATTGTGTAACTCAACCTTTCTGGATGGATTTCTCCAGCTTTGTTCTCTCTGTGCCCTTGCCATGGGTTATACATTGCTCAAGCCTCTAAGAGCAATTATGGTCTTTCAGACATTACCCGACTCTTGAAATTAACTGAAAATGGTCATACATTCATTAGTGTTGTAATCCCATAAGCTGAATTTCTTAAGCTAAAAATGCACTCCCCTGAGCAAGAATTGAGACTGAAACAGACTAAAACAAAAAAAACTGGCACAGCCACAAACACTCCTGGTTTTTACAAAGCCATGAGTGAAAGAGCCATAATCCTCAATCTCTGCTTTTGACACTCAGAAGGTAGAGGTTTTTGTGTTCCAGCCATGGAGAAAGTTTACATTTCCCAAGAAAAACTCTCACTGACTTCAGGAACAGTCCATACTACAGTGTTTATTCAGGTATCTACTTTGAATTTTAGAATAAGAAACCACAACACAAAAGAAGAAGGCATTTTTAATATTGTTTGTTTGGTTTTTCCAATAGCTCTATAATTTTCAGATGACAGAGAAAGTGTTATGTTGAGGGAACTCAGTGGTGTGAAGAGTTCCCAGATTTAGGCTCAATCTCTGAACAATGGCTGAAACATTTCATTTATGTGGAGGCACTTGTGCAGAGAAATATTTGTGCACATTTATGCTTATACAATGTTCTTCAGAATCACATAGATTGTGAGAGCTTTATCATTACAAAGGTCATATTATTTTTATGTTACCAGATATCTCGAACAAAAGACTTAGAAATTTGCAAGAAATTCAGCAGTCACATTCCCTGAATGAAATAAAAGCTAACAACATTCCCTAGAAATATTATAATTTGAAGTAACAAAAAAGAGAAAACATTACTCCTGGAGAGCAGTTATCTGCTTTGAATAGCAGAAATTGTTACAAGTAGCAACAACTTTCTATCCTACTTGTGGAAGTGTTCAGTTCACTATTCAACTATGGCTACTTGAATGAAATGCTGCAGTGATTAATAACTGTATGCTTCTAGAACATAATCAAGTTCATTTTGAAAAGAGACTTCTTAAAATCCTCAATTTTAAAATACAGGGGTTTTTTTCTATGAATGTAATCATTGCTAGCTCTCATCTGCTTTGTGTTCATGAAATAAAAAAAAATACAAAAAGAGTCACTTTTCATCATCACTTTTTTTTGTTCTGAAAACAAGGAAATCTTACAGTTCTGGAAAAGGTCAAGGGCCTCTTAAGTCTTCAACACCTAACACATCAAGTGACACTCCCCTGATCATAAGATTAAATCAAGTCACAGGATGTGTGCCCTACGGATATTGGTTAAACTGTTCTGGAGCTAAGTGGATTAGACTGGCATCCTGCATTTTACTTGAAAGTGTACTATGCCAGAAAGGTCAACAATTTTTCAAGGAAGTTGTTAATTGAAATCAACCAAATGAGACAACTCTCTTCCTGGAGGAAAACTCTGTCCAGCCTAGCTTTGCCTTCAGAATAATACACATCAGAACTGGCATTTAGGCATTTTGACCAGAATTTAGCTGTTGGTCAGTTTGCACAGCAAAAGCAATGATTCATGCAGTTTAGCAATTCTCCCCTGATCTCCAGAAAACTACAGCATTTTTTCTGTACATCTTCATTACTCTTATTTAGGAAAAAAATTCAGGATGACCTATGATTGCAAGATTTACTTATTGTAAGTTTGTAAATTTGCAAATATGGCAGCTTCTGTCATGAGTATCCAGCATATCCTCTGGGATGTTCATGTCTTGGAAAATGGAGAAACAACTTAGTCTGACTGCAGTTTTGGTTATTCCAGCTTTTGGGGAAGGGGTAACACCTTGTATTAGACCAGTGGGTATAATGGAGAAAAATATATACAACTTTGTGTACACATTTTTTTAAATCTATAATCCTTATAAGAAAAAAAGGGGAAAGGGGGTTTTGGTCTTGTCCAGATCTTAACTGTGATTCTCTGTTCGCTAAGACTGCACCTTGTAAATATTACTGCTTCAGAGGGAAACAAACTGTAATTTAAAAACATGATAATACACTTCTACACCTCTCTTTTTCTTCTGTCTGTTTTTTGGTTTTGTTTTTGGTTTGGTTTGGTTTTTTGTTTTGTTTTGTTTTTTGCTTTTTTTGTGGGGGGGGGGTGTGTGGTTTTTAAAGCATGTTTTCTCTATTATTGTATCATAGCAACATCTGAGGTATTTGTACCAAATGAACCATAAGTGGCATTTCTACATCATGATTGATTTGCTGTGTGCTAGATGAATAATTTGGGATGTTTTTAATAAGATTCTGGCACTGCAGATCTATTGCTATTAAGGGGAGTTCAGGTATGCAGTTTAAATGAAGCCCACAACTTTATAAGTCTTGCATTTAATCACAACTAAGATGTCAGATGAAACAGTAAAGAAATCTTAATTTCAACATGCCAGAATGCAGTCTAAAATGCTATTCCTAGACCTTCTTGTTGCAAAATATTAACCTGATTCATACCTGCCTAGACAGCTGACAAATTAAGAGCACCATCACAGTAAACATTAGGCTTGGAATAATGTTATTTCCACTTTCTGCTTATTAAATTCTAGAAAATATCAGCTCAATTACAAACAATTTTTATCACCAGCATTCAAAGAGTCATGTTGTCCTGTTTCTGCACCATTTTACTTTTTCATGACCATGAAGAGGTGGAAAAGTTTGGCTCAATAACTATGGTTAACAAGTTACACTACATTCTTCATTAAAAACCCCTGTTCTTAGTAATTAGATACTAGAGTGAACATAACCCTATGAATGCAATACAGATACAGTTACTGTAGTATATTGTCAATTAATTTTTTCCCTTCTGACAAATGTGGTGTCCAGCAACAGCATCATAGAGCTGCTATGTCACACTGATGAACAGATCCAGTGTACCATATTTTTTTCTTTTTTTTCTATTTTAGCTTGTTTCAAGCATTATATGCCTCAGGATTCAATGAAAGCTCAGAATTGTTCCCATTTCTTCATCAAGAATGCTGCACTTAGCTAGGTAACAACAGAAACAGATAACAGTAAATTTCTATTAAAACACAATATTCCTTTTCCAACTTTTATTTTAAGTAGAGGAATCTAAGCTCTTAATACTTCCATGGAATATGAATGCACCTCGTGCAGTTCATCTCTTTTCCACTGCATGTGTTGAAAGTGAATGCAGGAGACAAAAGTTGCAGCACAATATTAGAGAAAAAATCTGCTGCCAGACTTCCAAAAATGAACTATCCCCTAAATGAGAGTACTTTGCTCTCAGTCACAAGATCATACCAGCACATGAGTTAACTAAATGAAATAGCAGTGCAAGTAAGGGTCATTATAAGCAATAACTTACTTAAGTAAGTTATTAATATTACTTAAGTAAGTTATTCTCAACCTAAATATGAGGAAGAACTTCCTTACTGTTCGAGTGACTGCACACTGGAACACACTGCCCACAGAGGTCGCAGAGTCTAGCTCACTAGAGATATTCAAGAACAGTCTGAACACAGTCCTGTGCCATGTGCGTTGGGATGACCCTGCTTGAGCAGGGAGGTTGGACAAGATGACCCACTGTGGTGGTCCCTTCCAACCTTACCCATTCTGTCATTCTGTGACTGTGATTCTGTAATTCTTTGATTCTGTTGAGTGTACTGTCAGACGTGTTCGTCTGTCTCACACAAAGGCAGGCTGCCATTCGCTCTAACTACTTACCTAATGATTTTAGGTTTCTATAAATTTTGTCCCATATGAGTAATAAGCACCAATGTTGATTGCTTATACCATCATTTATTGGTGTCATAGCTCTGTCCTCTCACACGCCTCAGCAGGAGCAGGCAGCCCATCTCATGGGCAATCTGCCTGCTTGCCACCTGACATGCAGTGTTACTACACTTAACACTGGTGCGGGGCTCAAAGATCTGTCTTTACTTTCATATTACCATGCCCTTTGCCTATGACTATTTATTTTCCACAAGTATTTGTCAGAAAGGGGAAGGCATTGCTACACCTGTGCTTTAGTTCCACTTCCCTAAATACTCCAGCATAAATTATGTTTGTTTATATGTTCCATCCAGTGTGGCTTCCTTCAGAAGGACAACTTAATGACAAGGATGCTGCAACTTAATTTTAAATACTAGCAGTATTCCTATATCCAAGGTCTGACTAATGTAGGGGAGCTATTAAATAATTATACTAAATGTTAGACTTGAGCGCCCTTTCTACCATATATGTGGATGGGGATTCTTCACCCTTGACATTTGATGGGACAGATTTTGCCTCTGAAAAGAAAAGGGAAAAAAAGCCACTGTTGATAGAGAAATGGTTACAATGGCTTTCAAATGTTATTTTCAGGAAACACCCAGAATAGTCTGGACAAGATGAGTCAGAAAGACAGAAGTACTTTAAGACATCTCTATTGCCAATTCAGCTGGGAGCATCCGAACACCAAAGCTGTTCCCAGATTACTGTATTACTGTTTCTGCAGTTTCTGTGTGTCTGGAGACATGATCAGTGAGTTTTCTCTAATAAACACTTCAGCACTCTTCCCTGGGAAGCTGTGTTAAGGCTGCAGTGGTCTGTGCAACACGTGAAATGAGAGCACAGTGGATTAGCAGTGGTGCACAAAACCCAGGCAGAGCAGAGCAATTCACATCCACATGGAACTGGGCTTAAAGTCAGCTGTGGTCTAATGCATGTACACAGCCTAACAGCAGAGCTCCTAAGGACCTCTCTTTCCATAAATGTGACATCACTGTGAGTCTATTTTAACCTATGTCATTTATTTAAATAGTTACGGAAATTAGTATAATGCATTTGTATAACATATGTACACACATAATGTATTTAAGTAATACAAGGAAATTCTCTGCAAATTGACTGGTGAAGCTGGGCCCTGCCCTGAGAGATGCACAGGACAGACCCACACCCAGGACAATACCCCTGCAACAGCTGAGAGAAAGGAACAGTTGCCCTCCCTTCAGTGGCAAGGGGTAACCAGATTGCAGGTCTTATCTCGAGGGTGCTTACCACTCAACAGAACACCTTGTTAGTATGTCGGCATGAAACAGACCCAACTGCACTGGCACTCTCTCAGAAATTTTATCTGTCTCAATGTGATGCTCTCTGAGCTACCAAACACAAACTCTCCCAGTCTGAACTGCTTTCAGGCATTCTGCCACTTGCTTCTGCAGGCCTGACCCCAATGATCCTTGCTCCAAATCACATGTTGGTCACTGCAATCATCTGAGTTAAAAAAAAATTTCCAGAGTACAAACTGGAATGAATTCAAGCCTCATGTGACTATGTCCTGTTCATTGTACGCTTCA
This sequence comes from Corvus brachyrhynchos, assembly GCF_000691975.1. Classification (NCBI taxonomy): domain Eukaryota; kingdom Metazoa; phylum Chordata; class Aves; order Passeriformes; family Corvidae; genus Corvus; species Corvus brachyrhynchos. Next base: position 7,937,442 of record NW_008246057.1, on the reverse strand, counting down.
CTGACTTTAGCACAGACACACTGTACTTGCCACAGATATTTTGTAAATACCATCAGCAGCATAATTTAAGTCTGTTCAGATGAGGGTGGAAGAATTTTTCTTACGTGGATGGTACTTTTAATTGTCTGGTATTTGGAAGCTAAAAAGATTAACACATACTTTCCGGAGAACACAGTGAATCCCTTTAAAAACAATACATGCAAGAAATGAAGGCTGCATAGTGAAAAAAACCCAGAACTGTACATTTTATTACTGTAAACATCATTTTAATGTGCAATTACCTATAAATTAAAAAAAAAAATATAATTACCTATAAATTAAAAAAACCCAGAACTGTGCATTTTAATGTACATCATTTTAATGTGCAATTACCTATAAATTAATAGATAACAGTAAATAGTCCCACTTCCTTACAGAAAGGATACTTTAAATCATTGAGGAGAAATACACCATATTTCTTGGTTTGTATTCTTCATTATGGCTTTTTTCCCCATAATTTTTTTCTAAAAATACATCTGAATAAATATAGGCCTTTCATTCCCTTACCTACATTGGAAAACATAAAGAGTCAGGAAGCAAAAAGAGTTTTATTGTATGACAAACAAACAAAGAACACTAAAATATGGTCACTCCTGGCAACGTAAACAGTATCAGCAAAGTACTGGTACATTGATCCAAAGTCCTTTCTGGTTTACAGTGCTGTTAATGTAGTTATTCTGGGTTTGCCCTAGTGTGGCCGAGGAGCAGAATTTGTTCCATTCAAAGAACAGTTTTATATTTGCATCAGCTCCTGTCCCCTTCTGAATATCAGACACAGTTTTCCACAAATTTGAATGTTTAATAATTTCTGTGTCGCATGAGAGAGAAATGAGTAAATATGTTAACTCACTGCTCAGTTGGGAAGGCTCATCAGTCACTCTGATTAGGCACATTGACTCCATCAGCACTAAGAATATAAGAAAGAGCCTGGGGCTCATCCAGCCATCATTAGCCATCAGAAAATCAAGCATCTGCTCTGATAAGTAGCTCCAATACAGCCAGAAGTGAGGGACAGGGATCTTGAGCAAGGGAAGTCATTATGCCTCTCCTAAAATCTTAGAAAGGAGTGAGTTTCCCTTTGGTTTCATTTGAATTTAGTTTTCTTAGGCTTTCTTCAGTGACAATAATGTGAGTTTGTGACGAGGTCTCCTTTTTAAATGGCTATGCTTAGGAGACCCAAGTCCCACCTGCAAATGCTACTGCCTGAGTGCTTGAGGATATCAAGTCCTTAAAGACTAGGCTTCAAATTCTGTGCAAATGGAAGCAAATGGACTGCCTAAAATTAACTAAAAAGGGGAAATTAACAAAAAAGGGGGCAATGGGAATGGAAAATTACCAGGACACAAACAATACGTTGGGGTATGAATGAGTTGCTTGTAAATATAGCAATTCTTTACTCACATATAAAAAGTGAACTGATTGCCACATCTGTGGTCAGGAAGGCATTCTTCCCCACCTCCCCAAACATAGTGTATGAGATCTAATTATTTTTGTTGTCTTTCTTGGGCCCACTGAGTCAGGCATCATTTGCTCCATGAAGAGGGCATGTTCCCACGACCAGTATCGGGTGACTCTAGGCAAGAGTGCAGACTTCTGGACATTTCTTCTACCACATCTCTTAATGTTTATGATTAAAGATCAGCTTGAAGTTAATGAAACAAATAGAAAATAGAAAATAAAGAAGACTAGTTTTTACAATATGTTTTACAAGCTATCCTTAAAAGGGCACTTTGCTTCCACAAAGAGCAGAAGTAAAGGCATGAGGAAGTTTCTTTGGTTCATAAATTTAATTGAGCCATAGTTATGCCAATTTTTCTGACTAATTGGGAATGATGAGATGTTGGCAAGCCATTTAAGCACTGCACTCCCAAACATGTAACTCTTCACAGACCAAAGGCACCCAATTATAAATACAGATATTTACACATTACACTTTTTTTTTAGGCACATGAAAAAAGACAACTGCAGGTTTGCTTAAGCTGCCCACAAGAATTATCCAAAACAAGAGGGTAATGAGGAAAATAAAAGAGGGAGAGAGAAATGTAGTGAGAAATTATTTTCTTCATTTGCCATTTCAGAAATAAATCAAAAAGGCAGAAATATTTTTCAAAACTTGTCTTCTGGTTAGCTTGCATCTGGCTCACTGGTTATTGTTAACCATTCTGTTGATAAAACTATCAAATTAACAGCCTTTTCTTCTCTGACCTTCTATCACCATAAGTATTGCAAATCTCTTAAAGCAAGCAAAAAAAAAAAAATTATCACAGTGTTTCCATCACGTATTTTCAAATTTTGAGTTGGGTTAAGACTAACCCACATGTCTTCACAACTGATAGAAAATGCCAGCTTAACTTGTTATTTATCAGATTTTTCTGGACATAGGTAAAAACAACTGTCCTGTTTTCAGAACAGGAATGATAGAAACAAAGTAGTACCACAACCATCAGACTCTATTTACTGGAGGGTGTCCCTTGTCAAGATTTCAGTTGTCTCTCCATGACAAGTCTAAACCTGCTACAGTTAGTAGATGGGAGAATATAATTGCTCTTAGGCATTTTCTTGTAAGATTTTATTACCACTTCTATCCCAAGAAGTTAAGAGCTGGTTTGGGACCCCATGGTCAGGACTCAGTTAACGCGAGGCACCTTACATTCATGAAAACGAATGAAGCTAACTCTCTGAACACAATTAAACATTTGACCCCTAAAGAGCACAGCTGAAGAGCTGAACTAAATCACTTGTAAATGAGCTAAAACAGATGTTCACATAGAGTTCTGCAAAGAGGTGTCAAGAGCTGTCCACAGCCTCCCTCAAAGTGGCATATGGCCTGACATGGATAGGATGGGATAGGATAGGATAGGATAGGATAGGATAGGATAGGATAGGATAGGATAGGATAGGATAGGATAGGATAGGATAGGAAGTGCTGAATTACAGCATCTCCTTTGAAGAGGTGTTTTATGCTCATTGACTGACTCCTGAGTGGGAAGACATTTACCACATCCCTTCACATAATCGGCCTGATAGATACTTCCCAAAGTCTCCTTTAAAATTCTAGTGTTCAATATCAATAGGAAGGTATCTAAAACGTTTTTGTGTTCTTTGATAGTTTTAAATATTTTATTTTCTTTCCTCTATATTACTTCTCTCTTAGTAGATATTATGTGAATAACTTCTGTTTTGCAAGACTTTAGCAAAGATTTCTGGATAAATTGTGGAGTGTAGTTAACAATGGTTTGAAATTCACTCTTCCGTAGAAACAGGCTAGAGGAGGGATGTGGGATTTGAGATGCACTGTTAATTCACAGCTGAATTTCCCATTAATCAAATATTAACTCAAATTATTTCACTATGTAGGAACCAGCATTTTTTCTCAAAATAATGATGCACAACTGTACCCATCCATTGATGAGAGTAAACAAATAAAATGACATTAAAATCAAAACACTTGGACACCTCACAATGTGTGAATACAGTGCAAGTGGGACACTAATATTTTACTACTACAGTTTTTGCACTGCCTCATCATTCTCCTTTGCAACTCTCACCCTTCATTTGCTGTGTTAAGGCTGTGAATTGTCTAGTGTGGGAGCTGGGCCTTTGTTCTGTTCTTTGCAGGGAGATCATATCAATAAATTGTAGGGTAGAATTTCACACTGTTCCCACTGCTGTCAATGGGCATTTTACATTGAATTCTGTGTGAGAAGAGTATGAGTCATATAGTACATTCCTGAAAACTCCCAACCCTCCACACATGACGAGTAGTAAGTCCAGTTTATACTGTTCCTTTTCCCTGTCCTGTTCACTTTAATTGCTTTCAGCAGAGGAAGAAAGAAACTTTCACAACCTAGTTTGCAGTTGACATTAGGTTTCTCATTTTTAGGTAACAGTGCTTTTGCAAACTATTCCTGTTACTCAAGTTTGTTAAGCTGATTCTACACTATTATTCATTCTTTTGCTCTTCTGAGAAGGCTGTGAGGTCTGGTGATTTCAGCAAGTCTTATAAGTAAAAGGTCAAAGTTCCAGTACAGGAGAGGAGTTGATTCAATGAAAAACCATGACTAAACCATCTTATCCTCCTGTGTCACAGCCAGCTCCACTGAGTCTGGGGAGAAATGTTATGAAGCATGACTTTGGATTAAACTGCATGTTTCAAACACAGTGGTTGAGATTTCCAAAGCTAATGAGGGAAATCCCCTCAATGAGTTTGAAAACCTCAAACACTTTTAAAAGATTTATTTACATTTTATATGTAGAAAGCATAGAGGACTTTGTGGATCGTTCATTGCATGCAGTGTTCATTACAAGTGCAGGAATTCAGCGTTCCCTATAAAATACTTGTTTCATATACTGCCTTGTCCTTTCCTAGTGCCCTTGCAAAAATGTCATTGTCAATGTGTTTTAATCATTATTAGAAACCAGCATGTGAAAGCATAGTTAAACAGAACTTGAATCTTTAGAGGTGACCTTCAAGTGTTTTTGCACATGTTGTGTTGGAGTGGGTGAATCAGAGACATCTTCACTTTCATCTCATTTCAGCTCTCCCCAGTTGTTCTGCAATTATTTACCAGGAGGACAAGTGGGAATGCTGATTCTGCCCCAGAAGCTGTGCTTTGTACACCTGCTTATTCATAAAATATTCAGATTGCTTTTCAGGCACACAAAATGTAAAAGTATTGGCTGGAGCTGGAAATCCTTGCAAACCCATGTTCTTCCCTTCAAATTCAAGGCAGGCAAAGCCTGCGAATAATGGAGACTGTCCGAGGGCGTAACTTTGCTTACAATGGAGGGAGTATGAATCAGCAAAGGACAGGCAGCCACTTATGTTCGAGACTGATTTACACAAGCCCATAAATCGTCCAAATGAGGAAAGCTAGAAGTGGAAGTCAGGAATTTTTTTTTTAGGAATGCCACAAGCGCCATGACACATGGAGCAGTACTTAAAGATCATCTTACAGAATGATTCCAAGTATCAGCACAGCTATCCAGAATAGGAAAATGAGTCAATTAGGGCCACTGAACTCATGCTTACAAACACTGCAGATTACTCACCATCACACCGTGGTGATTATGGAGTTACTGAACTAGGTTATTAGCAAGGTTTTCAGACTTAATCCTTCATTTACAAAGTAATATGTTTGCCTATTGTGAGCTCAGACTCCACAGTCTTGGGGCAGCAATTAATGCTGCCTCTTCCTGAAACCCTTGGTGGAGGTCAAGGCCCTGGGGGAGGCTTCCAAAAATTCCCTCTACCTAGACACTGCTGCCACCCACAGTTTAAGAGACAACTGATTATAAAGGCATACTTTTTTCAGCAGCTTTTGAGTTCTTCCAAGTCTTGATCATTTTTCTGAGCACAGTAATTGCTTCTCCCAGCAGAATTCCTTGGCAGTCAGGCTTTTCACATAGCCAGTGGGCACACAAGAGTAACCTTCCTAACCCAGATGCTGACTGTGTGGTGCGAGTCCATCTTAGCACCTCAATGCAAATTGTGTTGTATTTACAAAGCCAACTGATACACAGACCGTGAAAACTCCTTGCTTAAGTTGCTACCATATCAATGAGGGAAATAATAGATAAAAAAATAAGAAGCGTAGTCATATTTCACATAGAGTCATGTCTATGGTAGATGAGAATTTATCTGTACTCCCAATACAATTTCGAAGAAAAGCACAGAGGTTTTGCTACTTGAATTACAGTAAAATTGTTTGAATTTTTGCCACCAGAGCCTTTCAAGACTTCCTCTTTTTTCCTTAAAAGCTTTATAACAAACAGTGTATGATCCATTCTCTGGGATACTTCAGTCCCCACAAGGAAGCAGTGAACTTTTAAAAACTAATTGTACCCATCAAAAAATGACCATCTTGTACAAGCTACCCATGGGTCTCTGTTTGATACAACTGCAGGGACCCTCAGCTGTGGGCCAGAAGAAAGGAAGAGGGGAGGAATATTTCCTCCTGAAGGCCGGAGTATGGGAAGAAGTTGCAGGAGGCAGAGTAAGCAGGCTCTCAAGGGAAGCTGTAAACCCATGCAGGCAGTGCCTAGATGCTGTAATTTTGCACAGAAAATTGCATCCTATTTATTTTTCTTATTTCCCATTTTATTGGAGCAAAGTTAAAACTGAAAATGATCTATTGCAGAACAGATCTGCAAGTACAAATAGTCCATCTTACTGTTGTTTGTTATTTGTCGTTGCATTTGGGCTTCCGTTTTACTTCTCTGAAGTGCTGGAGAAAATGATCTGAAGATGGCATGAATCTGTGAAACATCTTAATAACTGTCACCTCTGCAATATTTTTCTGTGTTGCCTCAACCTTAATATTGGTGTTATTATTGTTGCTCTTAAAAGGTTTTTAATATGGATCCTTTAGGAGATATTTTGGAATTAAGAAATACAGAAATGCACTAGCCAATATAAAATTTCTTAAAAATGAAAAATTGTAGATGTGGAGCATTGTACTCCATTACCTTAACAGTAATGCTTTTCAGATTTCTTGCCTTCTTTATATCTAATCTTCAATCCTATAAAATCTTTGTGTAATGTATAATTATTTTATCTGTCCCTCAACTTTCTAGGCTGAAAACATACATCATGATGTGCTTTGTGAATTTCAACTAGATTTAGAATTGAAACCGATTCTTGCTCTAAAGAGCATAAATCCACTATCTTCATGCTAAGAGTCTGACCTTACGAGGGTTTTTTAACTGGGTGGTTTTTATTTTTTATAAACAACCAGAAATTGTGAGGTACTGGGTCTACTGTTGCAGGACACTCAGCATCATTTAAAATTATTTTGCATTAATCATTGACTGTTCTGCCAGAGATAGGCAAAAACCTACTATTCTTTGTTATTTAGCCCATATCATACTTTGCATAGAAGAAATGGAGATTGGGCTGGAAGTAAGATAATTATCCACCTTCCTCTTGGAAATTATCAGTAAGACTATTTTCCTTACATAGAGTGAAAAAAAGTCTGCAAAATTGCTATGTGGAAAAGAGATTGTGACCTTTTTTCAACTGCATGTTTTTAAACTGAATGTAAACCACTGATTTCAATAATAAATCATTCAAGGAAGGAAAAAAATCCACAGGGCCTAAACAAAACTGCTGTGTTTAAAGAGAACTTATTCAACATTATGGGTTAGTCAAACAAATAATGTATGTAAGCAGTAAAAGGAGTCCCACACATGCTTTGCTTCGGAGTCTGCAGAGCCCACACTGGCAGCTCCGTGCATGTGTAATGCTGCACAGCAGTGGTTCCAGCTCAGAGAACCTCAGAGGATTAGAGCTAGATCCGGCTGCTGCAAAAACACTCTTCAGATAAAGGAAATGGAAAGAGAGCTGAAGAGCAGTGTGGAATTCACTCAATATTGGTGGGGGAGAAAAAACCAAGAACATAAATTCTGTATTTTTTCTCATATTCCTAACCTAGGCCACTGATATTTATTTCACAGGAGATGAAGGTCCAGGATTTAATTATATAATTTAGATTTATGTTAATGTAATGTGAAATTTGAGATTTTTCATCACATTTTCTTGCAAAACTACACATGCTTGTTCATTAAGACTATTACTGGAATGCTGTAACACTATATCAGTACTAAATAAAAATGCTTATTTTTCTGATTGCCCATTAGAGTTATGTATCAACATCAAGATTCTCATTTGTGAGAAATCAATTTGCACAAGAAATTTCTTGTTTCATATCAAAGGAAATAAATGTTTCATGTTCCTGGAAGATGTCTGTTAGCTGGTAGAAGCAGTTCTGCCAGTATTCTTTGTGTTTCTGTGTGGTGCATTGACCTAGACTAGATGCCAGGTACCCACCAAAACCACTGTGTCACTCCCTTCCTCAGCTGGACAGAGGAGAGAAAATATAATAAAAGGCTCATGAGTAGAAATGAGAACGAGAGATCCCTCACCAATTACTGTCATGGACAAAACAAACTCACCTTGGGGAAATTAGCTTAATTTATTAGCAAACAAACCAGAGCAATATAATAAGAACAAAAAATAAATCTTAAAACACCTTCCTCCATGCCTCCCTTCTTCCTGAGCTCAACTTCATTCCCAATTTCTCTACCTCCTCCCTGCCAGTGGAAGGGCTCAGCTTTGGCCAGCAGCAGCTCTGTCTTGTTTCTGGCTGACATTGACCCCATCGGACAAATGGGAAGCTTCAGGAATCTTCTATCAGAATCTGCCCCTGTAGGGCCCCTGCTACCAGAACCTGGCAAACCCAGGATGTACTGGCTCAATATTTCCCCGTGAATTCCCACTTGAACATATTTATTTAAAATAAGATAGCTAAAATCTTCAAATTAAACAATAAAAGAACCTTTTGGTGAACAGAAAGTGCAGAGCTGCTCTTTAAGCCAGGATTAGGCCGTGTGAGTGTAGCCTGGTGTTTTGGGGAATTTTTCTGTTAGGTAATGTAAATAATCCCAATCCTTTTTATGAAATTGCTGTGTCGTTAAACACTTAAATACACAGCTAGCCATCAGAAGATTTTCCAGCACCTCTCCCCACCCTTTTGGAAAATGTTACAGCGCAAACAAAAATGTCATTAGCAGTGGATGAATAGTGCTTGAACTAAAGAGAATGCCCAATGGAAAACCTGTTTATCTCTGGGGAAGTACACATACACACACAAAAGGAAAATCCCCAAACCAAAGAACAGAGAAGCTGTCTTTTGTATCAGAGGGGCTCTTTTTACTGAGAGCACAGTACAAAAACAACAGAAAAAGACCACAGAAGAGAAAAAGGTTTAGGAAAAAACTTTATATGAGGAGGGGAACTTGACCCACTCTCACAGAGCAACAAAGAAGGATGAGTGTTTGGACCCAAAATCATCCTGCCCAAGCTACCCTGAGGAAATAGCAATGGAAATAACCTTCAGATGTTTCTGTACTCTTTGGTAGTATCTCTGGTGGAGTAAACAGTTTAAAGAGTAGTTCCAAGCACAGGAACTTGCTCCTCTGCATCTTGCTATACTACCAGTATGGTCCCTGGGATGGCACGTCTACCTAACAGTAGGGTCCCCTGGCATGGGGGTGGCCTTTCCAGCAGGTAGATTGGATGGAAATGTTTATTTTCAGAAGTTATACATTGCTATATATTCTGTTTACTCTGGCTGCAGAGTCTAAGAACACCAGAATTTATCATTTTATTGGTATTCATGTGGCTCCTTTTGAGGGTCCTGAGTGCCTTCCCAAGCTCCCCACTACACTGTAAAGAAGCATGCTTGTTTAACACGCCATGCTAGATGTTTATTAGCAAGTTCATCTTATAAGCAGAGTGGTCTTCACCTCATTTTTCAATAGCAACTTAATAGTATTAATAAAAAATACAAGGCAAATCAGAAATATATGCTCCTACTGATTATCTCTCTTGTTCCCTGTGAGGGTGGCCTTGTAAAGCTTTCAGTAGAAGAGATGATGCAAAGATCTATTTGCATCCTGGGATAGATGGACGCTCCTGTAAATAAAAGGCAACATATGATCAATGAATGGCCTGTCTATATCTTAACAACAGATTGGATCTTGTGTTTTAATAACCCACTTCGACCTCTTTCATTCCATGCAATATTTTTATTTGTCTAGATTCTCAAGATTCATAGTATTTTTGAACACTTTTATATAATTTATAATTAAGAAATAAATGTTTTCCAGTAGAATTCCCAAAATGGTCATGTCTGTCTAAATATGCAAGAAACTTAACCTGGGCATCCCAAAATACCAGGGTCCCTGTGTTCAGCTTCAGGAATAATGTATTCTTGATACTTTACTGGAAATGCACTCCACCACTATCTAACATCACAGTAAACTCTGGTTATGGTCTGATTTTGGGCTTTCAAAGCTGGTGGGCAATTCTTCCACCTCCCACTGTCCCACTGCCACTTAGGACCCTGCTGTTCTCCTGCTTTCTCCCTACCAAAACTACCCCTTCAACCACTGTCCAAAGTCATAGAGTCTGCAGTGGGAATTTTCCTGGGTCTCACTGTCAGCATTCTTCTTATCTTTTTGTCTGTACTTGGAAAAGTTGCCTTTCATATGGGAAGATTTTGCAATTTCTGTTGTTGCTTTAGATCCACAAATAATGGAAATTTCTTCAGATGAGCCAAATCAGTTCAAAAAGTTCAAGTGGTAAATGAACGGTTTCACAAATTATTTCAAGATCTTTGCTGCAGCACCCCTTCTCTTCCTTGCCAGGCAATTCCTCCTCCATAAGTTTCATTATTTCGGCAGGCCAGGACGTAACTAAAAATTGATGGCATGGTTCACCATCAGGATGGATATTGTCTTACTGGGTAGCTCTTTGAAATTCAAGCTAGTAGCATGTCCATTGACACAGGTACCACCAGAGATTGGAGACACTCAGACTCGCAGATGTGACAAACATAAGAGAACAGAATGTGTCAGAATGGCACACTGGGAAGGAGATTGTCCATTTCCACCAGTTTCCCCCACGTTTTATTTTCTAAATTCCTTATTTGTACCATGTAGAAAACCTGAAAATTCTACCCACTGTGCCTGTGGTGTGAACTGCTTTTCTTGTGATAAATTACTTCACATCCTATAGTGCACTGTGTCAAAAGGTGACAAAAGACCTATGTGGTCTTTTACCAGCAAATGTGCAAATTGTGAGGACACGCAGTGCTGGTACAGACTCTTTGACCCGTGGTGCTCTTGCAGCTCAATTTTGTTACTGCAGATGATGAATCAGCAAAAGTATGCGTGCCAAACTCTGTAACACAGAGGAAGCTCAAGTTAAATTAAATTCAGTTCTCATAATACAAATTAGCTGGAAAATAATGACAGAGATAATCTTTTAAATATTAGTCTGAATCACACCCCAAAACTGACAACAGTTAATTTTTAAAGGACAAACATTTTGTACATTTGGGAATATGCACAGTGGAGATAATGCAAAGCTCTTTATTTAATACTGGCTTCTCACAGTCCATAGCCTGTTATCCTGTTATTTAGATGAGTAAATCACAAATGCATGCTCAGAACTCCAATTTAGACTTGGCTTGGCTGTCTCTGTACACACTGTATCTGTCATGTTTAGCTACTGCTAATGTTTTGCTATCAATATAAGTGAATCATCCTCTGAATCACTTCAGATTTTCTCTCAGAGATCTTTTAAGAGCCATTATAATACTGTTATTCTGAATGTCAGCTCTCAATGAACCTAAAGGTCTGAAGCCACTGGTAAGACTCACCAATAGCTGGAACAGGCTCCAAATATCACATGGTAAATCAGATTTCTAACAGTCCTCTTTTTATTGCTTTCTCCTCCCTCTGTGACTTCATCTCTTTTCTTCTTCTGCCCAGTATGCAAGATTTTCAAGACTTTGGGATGGACAATTTCTCTAGTTAGTGAATCTGCAAAACACTATTGATGCCCCGTTTAGCACAGGTATTGCAATTAGTCTGAAGAGCGAATGTAGCTTCCCATCCCAGATGGACCAGGCATCTGCATGTTCTTTGAAAATACATCTCAGAAACGTTAAAATATAGAAGACCAGAAATAGAAATATAGAAACTGATCAGGAAGCATTTTCATCTGACCTTGCATTCATGTTTTAACATCAACTCTGATACCTAACTGTGTCTTCATTCATCAGCATTGATTTCTAACTAGGTTTTTCTGAAAGACTGGACCTTTGTCCAATGCTGTTCACAAGAGAGACATTTAGCATGGAAGAACAAGATTAAGTACTTGACAGAATTAATTTCTATCAAAGTATGTATTTTTCCTATAGTCATATATGTCAAATAATTTTATTTCAATTATATTTTTAAAACTGAACAGAAAAATATATATCAATAATATGAGTTGATTAATTAGTAATATTAGTATTAGAATTAGTACTTAGTATAGCAACAGTTTGTGGCACTTTAAGTTTCCAAGCTGGAACAGTATTGCTTTTAGAACACCAGAATTTCCTTTAGGATTAAAAAAATGCTTATTTTTGCCTTGTTCTACATAAAAAAATATTGGTGGAACAAACCATCATAGGGAAGCACCTTTGTTTTATGCAATACATACAAGAAATCTTGCCTAAGGCAACAATCTCTGACATAAATGCAGAGGTGCTCAGAAGTACCAGGCTGCAGCCAAAGAAAGTTAATGTTTCCAGGATGGTTATGCCCATATGGATTATGTCCAAAGGCCTACCAGGACCAAGGAGTGCTGTGAGTGGCAACCTGCAGCTATCAGGGTTCCTGCTCCTTGTATAGGACTTGACAGCCCACAGGGTAGCTGGAGGGAGTCAGTCTGGCACATAGTTTGACCCACATCGATCCCTCCTACTGTGATGGATTCTGTGTCTTTGTCACTGTCTGTGAGGTCTCTTTTCAAATGACCAGCTACTCAGACCTCAGCAAGGAACAAGCAGAAAGAGCTCACCAGATGCTAATGCTCTTTATCCCATCCCTCAGCTCTAAATTTCAGTTTCTGCAAGCTTTACACAGCACATGGTAAGAGGTTTCACTGTGCCTTCCATCACTTTGAATTAACAGTGATAATAAAAATGCTTAACCTTTGTAGAGTTCTTTCTGTCTCCACAATGCTTAACTAACATTAGCTAATCACATTACAACGGTTGGGCTGCTTATCATTCCTACTCTTTACAGTGCCATGAATAATCTGATAATCATTTCTTTAGCTGATATAAACAGCTTGTCCACTCTCCTGTCATTTTCTATTTTGCTTAAGCTATAAATATCCGATATTAACTAAAGAAATGGTTAAGTTTGTCAAGCTCACCCTAAACTAAAGCAGATAATTATGTAAATATGATAGAGCTGAGAATGGATATAAGCATTTTACTGTATTTTCTAATATCTGTATCCCTAATTATGAGCATCTGCTAAGGATTATATTGTTCAAGAAAGAAAATGTGTGAACTAGTTTGTCTGGAATCTGTCTACATCAATTATTTAAAAGCACTCTGTACTTATTGCTTCAAACATTAAGTACTGACTTACTATGCCAATAGCACCATACTGTAGTAGTGTATATGTAAGAGACTGTGGTTTAAGCAGTTTACAGTTAGTATTCAAATTCTGTTTTATTGTTGAGAAGCACCAGACTGTGTCATTCCCACAGCCTTCTCAATAAATTTATAACTTCATGCCTCAGATAATCAGCAGGAGTTTCAGGAAATAAGAATTGCAAACTCACCACATTTTATCCAAGGTTAACTATTTGTGTAGAATGATCTCTCAGTAGCAAAGAAATTAATTTCCACATTCAGGAGTGAAGTTAATTTCTTTGACAGATAACTGTTTTTATATGCTCTCCTTATTCAGTGGAATAGCACTATTGCATTATCTCACGAGATCTACCATGTTTTAGGCCATGGTTGCTTGCCAGTCTTATTGAGAATCTCAGCTGAATATAATCCAAACTGCTTGCATTCATGGTGCATTTTCTTTGGGGTCCTGACCCTTGATTTCTATTTTAAGACCCAATTGCTTTGAGTCCTCATCCGTGGGCCTCTGTACTTTATAGTCCTGGCATTATCAGTCCCCAGCCTTATCCAAGATACCACACGAACTATACTGCAACGTTATTGGCATCTGACACAGAATCAGTTATCTTTGCTCCAGTCTCTAAGAGATGAGCAGATCCCATCATTATTCCTTTATTAATAGAGTTCTGCGCGCATGGTGCTTTATAAAGAAAAGATGAGTCACTGTTCCAAGAGATCTCACCCTACAAATTAGATGTGGCACATGGAATGACAACAGTAAAATGACTGAAGAAGGAATACATTTTAATATATGAATTTATTGAAATATTTTGTGAAAAATTCCCTTTATATTTGCATCTTTTTTGTCCAACATATACTATTCAAAAATAAAAGATAATGTACTATGGTCAAAATGGGACTAGACCCATTCCTCTTGCAAGTTAAGCTCTTCTGTAAGTGAAGGAAGGGTAGAACTTGTTCAAAAGAAGGTCCTGTAGCACTTTGTCAACAAAATTTTTCTTATCCACCAAAAGAGATACTAAAATGAATAATGACTCATCTCACTAGGCACCGAACTTCAGCCCTCGAGGGAGAAGAATAGCAGTCATAATGCTACAGGTGTGAAACAAATATTTTTACAAAATTACAGGTATTCCAAAAACATAAGTGAACACTTCTTTTGCTTCAGTGAGAAGAAAGGCTCTCTGTGAAAAAGCCTCCTCCCTCTGCCCTGCCCCAGGGCACAGGGATCTGACAGAAAACCTATTCCAGCCCTATAGGTGCTCCCTGCGAATGTTCCCCTCAGCCACCCCAGTACCTCAGCAGCCTCTACTGGTACAAATCCTACCACCAGAAGTCAGGACAAGGAAAGATCATTTTTACTTTGAAAGGGAAGCCTAATTATTTACTGGGGCAAATGGCAGATTTTGCTGTCCAGCCTGCACAGTGTTAATACCTTGTACACCTGTAGTAATGGACAACAGAAAGAACTTATTTTCCTAGGTATTCCTAGTCATGGTAAAGTAAGATTTGGTTTAATCCTTCCAGCCAAATTAGCACAAAGCAGAGTATTTCAGTCCTTGTCACCCGAGCTGCCCACCACGGGAACGTTTTGTTGGAAATAAGTAAGAAGGTACCTAAGCCCAGTAACAGCGAGGGTCACGAGGAAGCCACTGTCTGGGAACAGCTGGAGGTTGGGACCACCGGGACCATACGTGACTGCACCACAGGTAGTTAAAGGAGAGAGAGGTGTTTAGTTATGAGCAAAGGAAGAAAGGGCGACATTAAAAGGAGTCACCAGCGCTCTGGTTTTTGTTCTCAGTTTCTGTCTTGTTCTCAGTTTCTGTCTTGTTTTGTTGTAATAGATATCTACCTTGCAAGTCCTGCACGTCTCCGTAGAGAGGCAGAGCCATAAAGGAGCGCTTCAGGCTCTGAGGGATGCAGAGCGGGATGGCAGCCGAGGGGCTCCGGCAGCGCATCAAGGGACTGCCTGCTGCATTTCCTCGGGCATGCCTGGAAGGAATTCAGACTGGCTCAAGGCACGGCTGAACTGTAGCTAAGAGGAGCGTGTTCGTGTGTCTGGACGGGTTTCTGCATGCGAGGCAGCCCCACATGAAGCGCGGTGTTTCCTTGGGACCACCCTGCCTGGTTTTGCGTGGCGTTCGCAGAAACCCTCGTGTGACGGTCCAAACAAAGGGATGACTGTGGCAGTGTCGGGAAAGCCGCCTGCCCCCGGCCTGGAGCAGCTACCGCTAATTGGCCCTGGGCTTATTTTGTGTTCCTACATTGCCACCCTCTGACAGCCCGGTGGATTAAAACCCTGCCCTTCAACCAAGAGCTGAGGTTTGAGCCTGAACACAACACTGTGGAAGTGCAGTGTTACTGCCATGAACTTTGACTTGAATCTTTCAGGTTCTTTAGTAAGTCTTCCTGGATATTTCTCATCTATTGCTGTATGAGAAAGATTTGTTTAACAGCTGATTTGGGGATGTGTAGCACAGAGATGATTCAACTCAGTGCAAAAATATATCAGACTCTGTGAGTGTCCCAGTGGAATCAGAGATGAGAAGGTGTTATCCTGTGCCTGATAAACTAAGGCACTGGCTATATAGATGACATGCTTTGACTTCAGCCAGCAATGAAGCATCAAGCAGACATTTGCTCACTCCCCCTGTGTGGAACGTGGGAGAGAATCAGAAGAGTTAAATATGAGAGGACTTGTGGGTTGAGATAAAGACAGTTTAGTAGATAAAGAAAAACAAGGACTTCATTCACCACTTCCCATTGGGAAGACAGGTGTTCAGCCATCCCCAGGAAAGCAGGGCTCTATCACGTGTAACAGCTACTTGTGAAGGCAAACACCATCACTCTGAACGTTCTCGTCCCTTCTTCCCTCAGCTTTATAAAATGAGCATGAAGTCACACGGTCTGGAAATATCCCTTGAGTCAGTTGGGTTCAGCTGCCCCAACTGTGTCCCTTCTCAAATTCTTGTGCACCCCCAGACTATTCACTGGTAGGGCAATATAAGAAGCAGAAAAGGCCTTGGCTCTGTGTAAGCTCTGCTCGGCTACAGCAAAAATATCCCAGTGGTATCACCCCTGTTCTCAGCACAAATCCAAAATAAAGCCCCATACTAGCTACTATGAAGAAAATTAATTCTACCCCAACCAAAACCATCACAACAGAAAAAGTATTTATTTAGGATTCACAGAAGGGGTAATAACAAAATATCAAGACAAAACTGCCCAAGTGCATTGTACACAGACCCTTTGAATACTAATCCATGTACAAGAATAGCAGCCTCTGCTGCCCGATCACACTGAAACTGTTTTCCATGTATTGGGGCATACATTTTGTCATCCTGGCCTACCTTCCCACCAAGAGCTTGTCTGTGAAAACATAGTATTTGTATCTGTGTGAATGTCAAATTATATAACACCTAAAGGCACAAAATGCAGGGCACAAAGTAAACACTTATATCTGCTCATATGAAATGTGAAAGGTAATTTTCCATAATGATTACTTTCAGCCAGAATTGCTTACATCTGAGAGAGCAGTGCATGAAGGATAACTGAAAAACAAACAGCTATGCATATGTTTTTGGAATAGGGAGAATTATGTATGCTGTGTATGGCATCTTACTTGATACCTTCTTAAATCATCGTATTAGTAGAAGAGAGTTATGGATAAACTGAAAAGAGCACAGCAGAGGTTTACCAAGACTCTCTAGAGGGAGAGAGCATGGTGTACAATGAAAAGTTGAAGGAACTGGTTGGACAAATCTCCGCACAATCTGGTCTAGTTTTGATGTTAGCCCTTCTGTCTTTCAAAGTTAGACCAGACAACTTCCAGAGGTCCTTGCCAACTTACCTTTTTTTGTGTCTAGGGTGTATTTTCATGGGCATGTGGGCCATGTTGTTCCACCTTGTGCATCTTGGGCTTATTTCATAACTTATGTCCCTCCCCATCTCAGACAAGAGTGGTGCTGTGAGGCAGGTCCCTGTTTCAGCACCAGGAAAAAAGAGGAGCTTAAAACCTTCCAAAAAAGATTCACTGCAAATATGGAATGTTGGGCATAAGACAGAGGGCTCTTTGCTACTTTTTCTGTCAGGTTGTTTCACCAGAATGCAAAGTTTAAGGTGTATGTCCTTCAGTCTAGAAAAGAGAAATTATGCAGCTTTTTTAGTGGCCACAGAAAAAGGCCAGAGAAAAAACTCTTTTTAAGTGACATTTTTAATAATCTATTCATTATCAAGATAGGAAACTAAGACACACAAAATATGTTACATATTACAGCTTTCACCTGGATGTCATCTTAACTTTGAGTAAATAAGATGGTGCATTTTGGCATAGTACCCATAGTGGGTACAACTCAGAAATAAATATTCTCCCAAATAACTGTTGAGGTTTGGGAATTTGTGGGTTATGGGGTTCTTTTAAATTTTTTTGGTTGGTTTGGGTATTTTTTTTCATAATTCCTCTTCTGCGGCTTTGTTATATCTTTGGAAAGAATAACTGAAGCGTCAAAAAAGCATTCCTGGACAGAGTTTATATGAAACTCAAAAATAAATGGAAACCCTTAAAAAAAGTATACAATATGATTGTGAGACTCAAATTCTAGGAAGTGGCACAGCCCAGTAGTAAAAGATAAATAAATGCAACTACTAAAAATAGCTTGATTTTCTTTGTTTATAAGAACAGGTGTTCCTGTTTGTTCAAGGGAATAATGACTAGATTTTTTACACAACATTTATTGCCACAGATTTAACTACAGCTGAAAAAATCCTCAATCACAGTTCCATTTATTTACCCACCTAACTTTGTACTTCTTTCTAAAAATTTTTTTATACTTGAAAGCTTTTGAAGCATATTGTCAAAAAAAACAGATGCTGAGACACTGAAATTAGAATCAATTCTATAGTTAATAAGAAAAATTTTGGCTGAAGTGGGAAATAAATTTTACACCTTGAAACATCTATTAAGGGAATAAAACCCTTCTAATTAATAGATATCAATGAATAAGAAAAATTCAAATAAATAATAGAATAATTAAGGATAATCATATACAACATTTTAATGAATAATTTTAAAGAAAAATCAAAATGCATTTATTTTAAAATAATTCAGAATTAGAACATACTAGTAAGAAGGTTCTTAGTGACTGTCTTAAGCATTAGAACATGAAATATTTATTCACATACCATATCCAAAATGCTTAGCTTCAGTATCAGCCTTCTTTGTAGCTAAAACTCAGCATCTGATTTTCTGTCATCTGCAGCTGAACGATTACATGGTTCTCTGTTTCTCAGTTTGAAATAAACATAGATTTATGAGGAAGAACAT
Source organism: Corvus brachyrhynchos (assembly GCF_000691975.1). Classification (NCBI taxonomy): domain Eukaryota; kingdom Metazoa; phylum Chordata; class Aves; order Passeriformes; family Corvidae; genus Corvus; species Corvus brachyrhynchos. The sequence goes on along the minus strand of NW_008246057.1, from coordinate 7,919,076 downwards.
ATTTTCCAGCAGAAAAAACTGTGAAAAGGATACGTCTGTTGTGGTAAACATGGCTGAAGGAAACCCAAGTGAGGCTAGAGAGCACTATGCTGAATAGATAGCCATGAATTAAGATCCTTCTCTCTCTTGGACAGTCTACAGCTGACAAGACACAAGAAGAGAGGAGACAAGTAGTGATTTAGCTTCTTCGCCTCTAAGAGAAGTCAACAATGAAGAAGCAAAGCCTGAGAAAACATGGGGAGGTGGGAGGAAGTTGTTTCACTTTGCTTTTGTTTCTGACTATCCAAACCTATTTTAATTTGGACTAAATTAAATTCATTTTCCCCAGGTTGATTTCACTTTGTCCATGATGATAACCACCAACTGATCTTCCTGTCCTTACCTTGACCGACAAGCTTTTCATCCTATTCTCTCCTCTTGTCCTGTTGCAGAGGAAAATAAGAGAGTGGATGAGTGGGTGTCTGACCACCATTCAAGGTCAACCCATTGCAATCACAGAGGACAGCAATGCCATACAAGAATAGTAAGCAATGAAAAATACTGATCTAATCAGGACTAGTGAGTTACTGACACATTCATTCAAATAATTTCTTCTGATATAAGTCTTCAGTAATAAAGGAATTACTTCTAAGTATAGTAAATATAATAAATACATCATTTAAGCATATACATATAATATATCATTTAGGTATAATAAAATACAGCATTCTGGAGACACAAAGAAGAAAGAAAACAGTTTCCAGATCAATAGCAAAATGTTACTCATAACCAGAAAAGAAAAAGATGCATGTCCAATGTGATTATTGAAATTATTGTTTTCTGACATCCTATGATTTTTACTGCATAGTTTTAATAATGTATTGACTAGAGAAGTGAGAACTACATTTGCCTTGTTCCATCATGGAATAATTTTTTTTTTGCTTTGTGAAACTAAGTTGTCTAATTTTGTTGTCTTTCCTAAGAAAAACTCTGGTCCAGAAAGCATTCATCATACCAAAAATCAGTCCAAATGTCTCTTGCTTTGGAAAGCTATGAGCACGAGAAAGCAGAAGGTAATAGTGGAAACTGTTTTGCAACTGTAACTACAGTGGCCTAAATGAATGCCTGCTCTTATGTGCAAAGATGTCCCAGATGAATACTTCTGCTTTAGAAAGTATCATTGTGCTCAAATCCCAGGCAGCTGAACAAAATGTCCTCGGTGTTTTCACAGCAGACAGTGCATAGTCTCTGTGTTGTTCTGAAATGGGAGCGAGTAGGTGTACACCAGGGTGCTCACATGGTTTCCTGTTTGGGGAGGTATTTGTCTGATGTTCATTTTAACATTCTGCTTTGGGTAATTTTTCTTCTAAATTCTCCAAAGCACATAATTAAGGAAGAGGGTTAACTGGTTAATTTAATTAAATTAAAAACTCTTTCTATAGTGTGTGCCAGCTACCAAAAAAACATTTGGAAAAGCTTCAGTTTTATCCTTACTTTCCGGAGTGGGCATTCTTCCAGCCACTGAATCAAGAGGCAGAAGAAACCTTCTTAGAAAACCTTATCAAGTCAGCACACATTCTTCTGCTCCACATCAATGTCTCCCAGATGCCTTGAAGCACCAGTTTCAACAGCTTCCAACATACCCCCAAAACTGGCAATCTTTCGATGATATTAGGAGGAGGAGCACTGTTATAGAATCTATAGTAAGTAGTCTAGCCAGGGCTAGAGGATCCCACCACATTATGTCCTACAAAAGCACAAGAAGCTACAAGAGCTACCATACAAGAATGACAAGAGCAAAATGATTTCCCTCAAAGGGCTTAACTGAAACAGGAAGTTTAAAAAGCTGGAAGGACAGACATACACTTCATTTCTGTGTTGTATATCACCTTAGGAAAGCACAAGCAACTTTCCCCTCTAATGAGCCTCCAGGTGTGAGATGTGGAGGTGTCCTGTAGGTACAGATGTGCTGATCTTCACCCACTGAGTGCACTTTTGGTAAGTTTACAGATGACACTAAATTGGGCATTGATCTACTAGAGGGTTGAAGGCTCTGCAGAGGGATTTGGACAGGGTGGATTGATGAGTCGAGGCCAATGGTATGAGGTTCAACAAGACCAGGTGCTGGGTTCTGTACTTCAGTCACAACAATCCTGTACAGAGCTACAACCTGTGGGAAGAGTGGCTGGAAAGTAGCCCAGAGGAAAAGAACCTGGAGGTGCTGGTTGACAGTAGATGAACATGAGCCAGTGTGTGTGCCCAGGTGGCCAAGAAGACCAGTGGCAACGCGGCTTTTCTCAAAAATAATGTGGCCAGCAGAACCAGGGAAATTATTGGCTCCCTGTAATCAGCACCACTGAGGCCCAGTTTCAAGTGCTGTGTTCAGTTCCAGGCCCCTCAATTCAGGAAGGAAATTGAAGTGCTGGAGAAAGCCCAAAGAGCAACAAAGCTGGTGAAGGGTCTGGAGTACAAGTCTGATGAGGAGCAGCTGAGGGAGCTGGGGTTGATTAGCCTGGAGAAAAGGAGGCTCAGGGAGACCTTATCACTCTCTACAAGTACCTGAAAGGAGGTTACAGCTAGGTGGCAGTCTCTTCTCCCAAGAAACGAATGATAGGATGAGGGGAAATGGCCTCAAGTTGCATCAGGGGAGGCTCATGTTGGACATGAGGAAGAAATTCTTCACTGAAAGTGTTGTCAAGCATTGGAACAGGCTGCCCCAGGAGGTGGTGGAGTCACCATCCCTGGGTGTGTTCAAGAAACAACTGGATGTGGAATTTAGTGCTCTAGTCTAGTTGACTGGGCGGTGATTGGTCAAAGCTTGGACTTGATGATCTTGGAGATCTTTTCCAACCTAGATGATTCTGTGTGATTCTGTGTGATTCTGTGATTCCATGGTGCTATCTCTGTTTTTTCTCACCATTACCAATTGGTGTACATCGTCTCAATTGAGCCCATGTCCAACCTGGGGCAAGTTTTGAACAGTACATCTGACTGGGAACGTGCAGCAACATAGGCAGTGGACTTCAGGAGCAGGAGTGGCAGCACTGACCTTATGTAACCTGAGCAGACCTTCACTTCTTGTGTTCTCTTCTGGAATGACTCAGTGTGGCATTGGCATGAGCAATCCTCAGAGTTAACCAATGGCATACATGGAAAGAGAGGGAGGATTCAGAAGTAAACAAATATTTAGGCAATGGAGCCTTTTAAAGTTCAAGATGCTTTGCTAATGGGAAAGGAGGGCTGAGCTGAGACTTGAGGGAGATTAGACAGATAAAAGTTGAAAAAGGAATAGGAAAAATATGTCGAATCCAAACAAATAGGACAAAGCAACAAACTGTCAGACAGAAACAGAAGACCAGCAATTATCAGCATCAAAAATACCAAATAGGTAGTCAAAAACCAGAAACAAGAAAAAAAAACATTCACACAGGCAGACTGAGTTCATCTCCCACTATTTTTCTCTAATTCTGGTGTCCTTATTATTCAGATTACAGCTAAGGCAATGTTTTGAGAAACCCAGTGAGGAGTGTCAGGTCTCAGCTCACTCCAGATGGTTGGATCACAAGGTTTGTGCCAGGGTGGGAAGTGTGCAAACTCATTTCCCATGAAAATATGGCAATTCCACTCTGTGTGAAAATATCAGGAATCTATCTGGATGCCCAAGTCTCTTTCCTCTAGCATACTTTTCCATGAGAGAGAGTAAACCAGCTCCACATTTTTCAACAGTATACCCATCAGGTTGTTCCTATTGATACACATATTTTGAGGATCAAAGACAGAATGTGAGAGAAAATACATTTATTTCACTTACAATATCAAACTGTAATTTCTCTGACCTGTTCAAGTTTCATAAAGGGTTTGTGTGACCTATATTTAACATCTGTTTTGGGCCCCAAATGGGCATTTTTATCCTTGGAAACGTCTAGCTTAAAGACTTGTGTTTCAACACCAGCCGGAACGATGGCAAGCTCAAATACTACACACAGTTCAGTCTGGAAATTAAATGACTGATGCTTGTCACAGTATGGATGGAGAGCTGTGAATGTGCACCCATTCATGTTAGAATTGCCTCCAATACAAAAATTGCAATGCAAAGATAATAATAATTTTCCTACTAGTTGGTTTATGTTGCAAAAGTTCAAGAAAAGGGTTTGTGTTTTTTCCAAAACATTGTCTGAAAATCAACTTCTATTTTTGGCTATATCCAGATAGTCCTTAATGCAATCTTTATTAGTGATGGGAAGTATATTTTACCTCTCCCAGTATGGGGAAAGTAGAAAAGTTAATGGAAGAAGCAGCTGCCAGCCAGGCCTCCCCTAAAAGGCAGTAGAATACTTATTTTGCAGAACAAGTTCCACTGCTGTTCAGATGAGACATCAGAGCCAACACAGCAGACTTTACTGGCATGAGCAAGGGGAGGGTGCACAGGGTGCTTGCACAGTCCCTAAAGTGGGTTGCATAGCAATTCCTTTGGTTATTGGGGTGATGATGTTACCTAGAAACATCAAAAGGAACTTTTAATTGGCAAAGCAGTTTTTGATCCAAAACATGGCTAACAGCTTGTGCTATTTCTACCTTCTAGGTAACCTCCTTTTTCTTTTCACTTTTTTCCTTCTTCTTTTTTTTTTTTTTAATATTTTTTGTCATCCAGAAACTTGTCTGGAAAGTCAGGGAGAAAAACACCATTTAACATGAGACAGGTTCGTGTCAGCAGTGCCAAATTCTCCTAAATAAAAAAAAAAGAAAAAAAAAAAAAGAAGAAAGGGATTGAGTCATTCTCAATGGAAAAAATGGTGGAAAGTTTGTGCCATGGTGGTGTGTTCAATTTTTAAGAGTTTCTACAAGCATTCAAACAGTGCTCTTGTGAACACTTGTGAGCTTGAATAACTGTTTTATATCCATAATTTAGCAATTGACATTTCCCTGTGTTTAATCATGATTTAAACTGACACAGTTTATTGGGGACAAAAGGAAATAAAAGGAAAACATGACAACACAGTGGCACTAGGAAAGAAGAACTAGATGACAGCATGCAGGATTACCATTTTCTATCCCAGTTTCCCAGTCCTCTCCCCACAGCCAAAGTAGCTAACTGCTATCTCTTCCTCATCCAGTGTCCAGGTTGACAGGATTCCCTGTGAATGATTTTATGGGGTTCCATGGGTGATTTCAAATTCAGTGATACACCTGGCACAGTGGCTGCATCACAGCTGCTCTGCTCTGGCCTGCTGGTGTTCTTGTTCAGACCCTGAACTGCCGGACACATGTCCCACACACCCTCCAAGGTTTCAGATGTTTTTCAGAATAGAATTAAAGGTCGTGAGTAAGCCCTCTGTCTACAAGAGAAACACTTTCCTAGTCAAATGTCATTTTGTTCCTCATAAGCCATCTACAGCACACCCAGGGACTCCCCTACCCTGGGCATGTTTGCCTGTACCCTTTTAAACATGAATGCCAACATTATATTCACTTCAACAGTAGCATTTCATAGCTTATTTTTAAACAGAAAATTTATAAACTGTTACATAACTGACATGCAACAGAGGCCTGGCCCATCCAGTAATTCTCTTTTTTTCAAAAGCAGATGCAGGCAGAGCATTCACCAGCTTGGCAGGAGCCTCTGTACCTCTCCAGGCATTCTGGGCTGCTTTTCTCCTACTTCAGTGTTGGGTATTAAGAGTAAGCTCATCCTCTTTCATGGCTCCAGACCACCAGGTTTACAGCAATTTATGGCAGGTTTAGTGCCTCCAAGATAAATTATAGGTAGTAACATAAACAAGTGATTCCATGCATTCCTATGAGCTCTGTAAGTGACAGGGGTGAAGGCTGTCCAGAGGCAGAAAAAGTACATGGATGACAGTCTTGCTCCCACACAGGAGCAAACCAGACTTTGTCACCTGTAAAGCAGCTGCTAACATGAGAAAAAATCCAACCGTTCCAGAAACAATTAGTACTTCTTAACCTCCTTTGCATGGTGAGGGCCAAAAATAAGGACTAAAGTAGTAAACAGTCCCGCCCTCCCCCCACCCCCAGCCTGCAGCAGAGTGAACAGAGGGATTACAAGGGAGAAACGGAAAGTCCAGCTCTCCCTGGGCCACTGACTTAACAGTTGTCTATGTGATTGTGGTTTCCAATACAGAATCAAAATAGTTTCTAGTAGCAACTAGTTTGTAAACATTTGAGAACCTGACAGTAATGAACTCACTCTCCAACTAACAAACAATAGAGTCATCAAGTACTACAATTTCAGTCCTGTAAATACACCACCAGTGAATATCGGTGAGCTGCTTCAATCCAAACACCTCACTCTGGGCTAATACCATTCTTTAGAAAACAAACACATGCAGATGGGATTTGTTGTCAGAATAGGATCAGGACTGTAAATGAGTGAGGTCATTCCCAATAATACTGCTGTTGTAGGAGCAGGTCCTTGATAGTTGCTGGGAACAGCATGTTGTTTTTTATCAGAAAAACACATAATGTTAGTCTTTCTCTGTTTCAAGAAGAGAGGACACACAGCATTTAGTGAAAGAGTTATGCAGATTATTTTTCAAACCTGTAAGGGAAATGTCTCTCCTTTTACAAAGAATTTACATAATAAGCACAATTCTTTTGCCAAAGAGTCATAAATACAAATCTGCTGTGACACAGGACCTCTACTTCCATTCACCTCATTACAACCTTCTCACAAAATTGAGCCTTGTTACACCCGGAAGCAATGGGGCACAGCAAGGTGAAGTGATCTCCCAAGGAAACACATCTTTGAGGATCAGTGGCAAAAGCAGATGCCCACATGTCCAGAGTTCTGAGGCACACTGCCTCTATTTATCACATCACAGTGTGGAAATTCTTTGGCAACTTACAGTTGTAAGTTGTAACTGTAGGAAGAAGCAAGAATACACATGCCCACAGGTTTTTTTCATTAGCTAATGATGTACAACAAAAAATTTTCATTTTTTCAAGATAAATATGAAAATAGAAAAACATCCTGTAGAAAAGACTGTAACTAGGTTTGCAACCAGCTCAAGAAGATTCATGTTCTGTGAGCCCAGGTGAGCATACAGTTTCAGATTTACCTCTCTATCCAGTTCACTTTACTGGGTTTTCCTTATTGCTTAAATATATTTCATAATAAAAAGATTTTTTTTTTCAAACAGAAGGGTTAAGCTGAAACCAAAAGAACTTTGTGTCTTTGTTAAAAATGTCCCATATGAATATGGAGTACAAAAAAAAGTCCCTGTCCCAAGAACATAAGGTCGATCATGATTCTGCACTCAGACCTGTATCATTTAGCAACAGTTACCTAGAGACAGATAGTTATGTTATATCTATCTGTTGGTAGCTACCTGCTTGAAAATTAGCCCAGTTTTTCCTGGATTCACCTTTCCTGATTTAATGGATGAGTCAATGAAAGCCAGGTGATATAAAGGAGCAAATATTTTCATTGTGTGCCTCTCTCCCCACCTGCTGTTGAGGAAGCTGCAGTGATTCTGCTTCTAATTTTATGTCCCGTACTGTACCCAGATGTACGTGAGATATAACTGTGCCCAAATGTCCAAATTACATTGATTTGATTCTGACTTCAGCTGATTGTCAGACAGGAAACTTCAGCAGAAACAAGGTTGCATCAAGATTCTAAGGAAGGGTGTAAAATATATTTAGATTCACTGAGGAGAGGAGCTTTAGCTGAGTTTTCCCATAAACAGGATCCTTCCAGATACTCAATTTCTTTCTCACAATTTACCTGGAGACTCAGCTATGATAAAAAGATGTATTGGCTGGTAGCATCATGCATATCAAAGGGTCTAAGCTGGGATTGCTTGTTTGTGTGTCTGTCCAGACTTTCTGGTGCAAAGGACTGTACAAAAGCTAGTTTTACCTGGAGGGAGAGTGATGAACTCTGCCCAGGCCTCTTGGAAACTCATATAACATACTTCAAACGGGTGCAGAACACTCTCCTATCCCATTCCATATCTGGCTGGATCTGCTACAGACTGTCTTCATTCTTCCTCACATCCAAATATGTCCAAGAGTGGCCTCAGAGTAGATGCAGCTATCAGCTCTCTTTGAAGAATGATGGAAAACGAAGGATTCTGAACAATCCTGTTTCTTCCAAAATTGTACAAGGGCACACTATAAAGCTGGCTGTGCTTAATATTATGAATGCCAGTGGAGCTTATGGATTTTTCTGCTGCCTTTAAGGGGAGTAACTGTTGAATTCAGATTGAGAGAGGAAGGCAAATCCAGAGAGATGCAGAGACAAGACCTTGTTTAAGGAATGCCTGACAAAGAGATCGAGGGGAAGCTGGGAACTTCTGTCAAAAGGGTCTTCTGTGAAATAGGACCTTACCTGCTTGTAACTAATAATGCCAACAGATTTACAGATCATATATAAATTCTCTCCAGGACAGGTGCAGTGCCAGTTCCAGGCTTAGTATCTTGAGAAATTAGTATTCTGCCACTTTGACAGCCATGAGCTCTGTCTGGGGGATGAAGAGACAAGGCAGAACAGACAGAGAGCTGTCAGAATGTCATCAAATGTGGGGCTTACTGCCTCCGAAGAGGACAGACACCCTTATTCCCCGTCACCAGCCCATAGCTACCAAAAACCCGCACCTTCTAAGACCAGTGTGAGTCAATGGGGATTTTGAGGTTTGGCTGCCAGCACAGCATGTAGCCAGCACTCAGATTGTTTTGCTGTCCTCTGGAAACGCATTACTTTCTGAAATTCCATCCTCTGACCAAGCCTAGTCTCAGCCTTCATGCTGTGTACTCTGTCTCCGTACATACCTTTTTTTAGTAACATTTAAATTAAGCTGTTTGATTTGTTAATGTGAATTCAGACCTGTCTTGTTATAGACCATAGAAGTGAGAAGGGACCTAGATGAAAACCCAGTCTAGATCTGCAGAAAGATTATTCTGCACTGTATACATGGTATATGGTGAACACAAGGCATGCCAAAATAAAGTCATCTTAGAAAGGTTTGGGTTGGAAGGGACCTTATAGATCATTGAATTCTAATCCTCCTGCCATGGACAGGGGTGTCTTACACTAGACCAGGTAAAAATATCAACAAATTATACTATTATATATTTTGAAGAACATTTTGAAGTCATTGGTTGTCGAAGTGATCAATTTGAACATAAAAAATATTCATTTCTGGTGTCAGGATTATTCAAACACTGGCTGGAAAAAATTGCTACTACGTAAAATTAATTTAGTTCAGAATAAACAGTGCAGAGGTTTTAGAGTCACCACAATAAAAAACAAACATCAATTAATAACACTTGCAAAATGAGCATCTGTCCTGCAGAAAAACTGAAAAAGATAATTCCTTTTATATGGGGAACTAAGCACAACATCATTAAATCATAAATTCACCAATAAAAGGCAATTTGGGCAGAATTATTGAGGAGGAATGAGGAGAGAGGGGTCTACACACCCAAAGCTGCTGAGAGCAGGAGTTCCCTTCTATTTTATCCTGCTGCACACTACCCCATGCAGCAGAGTTCATCTGCTGCACAGATGACATGTCTGCATAGATTCCCCTATTCCAGTGGCCAAAGACAGTAGATGCACCCAGCCAGAAGAGTTCAGAGGTGGCTGTGTCCACCTGTCCCAGCCACAGCTAGAATGTATAGTTCTTAGATTTTTTTTTCTGATGGAATGAAAGAAGATAAAACTGGATGTTATATTACTTTAAATAGGACATGCATAAGGTTAATGACACCATAATTCATTAAATATAAATTCTGCAGTGATCTGTAAAGGTTATTACCTCAAGATATTGCCTATATGTCACGTGTAACTCCTGAGTCACCCACGTCTGGAATCCAACCATTTACTCATAGAGTGCTGGGAAAATTCATACCTAGAGGATAGGTGTGTGGGGAAAGAAGAATTAAATGCTGGAAGTTTGCTGGTAAGTGTCATTAGTGTTAGCAGTATAGTACTAATATATCTTATAACTTTGCCTGAATTTTTCTATAATCTCATTTTCTGTTGTATTTTGTAGTGACAAATTTCTTTTATTTGTAAGGTTTCAATGCCTTCACACATGCATGTTTTCTGTGTGTCTGTGTGTACGTTTTATTGTTGATGTGAGATCAGTTTGAAAACAGGAGTGATCACACAGCTCTGAGCCCCATGATGAGTTCAAACCCCACAGAAAATTACTACCTTGCAAGATGAGGCACATTTACACAACAGCAGCACCGTTGTCTCGTCACTCATTATTTTAACTTACTAAAAAAGGGCCAAGTGCTTGTTATCTTGCCCATCCTTTGGGTAAAGACTCCACTGTGGTCAACAAAAGTTATAGAGACATACATATATATACATATGTATGTGTATGTGTATGCATATATACATTTTAATTATTATTTTCATATGCACTACACATTCACGAGAAACTTAGGCCATAGTGGTTTTATAGCAGATCTGTTACTGGATTATCCCCTGATTCAGTGCATTTGAAATAATATAAGCAACATATATAGTAAGAACCCCTGACAAGAGCATCAATTTTATGTTATGGAAACATTTGGAGGGCAAACAATTTACAATGGACACAGTGAAGCATTCAAAAATATTGAATTATGTGACAGGATGTAGGGA
>NW_008246057.1:7906808-7908396 GCF_000691975.1 Corvus brachyrhynchos | reverse complement strand
GAGTATGAACTCCAATTTTTTTTCCAGGTATTTTGCCAGAGTGATCTTCTTGCAATGCAGTCAAGGGTTAATATGGCTTTATCTCAAATCTTGTTTCAAAATTGGGAAGTTTCATGGGGTTTTGCCTAAGTCCTGCTAACTGCTTAGCTAGCAGCTTGGAGTAAGTCAGTTTTGTCACAAATGTATGTTTGCAATACCAAAACATTGAAAAAAAAATACTAATGACATTTGATGACTATGGGTAACGCACCAATCTTCCCACATACAGAGTTTCCTGTCATTTACTTCAATGGCCCATTTTTTCTGTCAGAAATATACCATGAGCTTTACTGTTACATTTAAATTTCTCTCAATTTCTCTGCAAAAGAAATGCAATTCTATGAGAAGCTGAGAAAGTTATAATTCTGATGAAAAGATTTCCCTCCCTTACCTTTCTTTTAACTTTTTTATGTTTGACAGCCAAGTGTGAAAGATCATAGATAGAGCTTTGGGCTCAATTATGCCATCAGATAAGCAGTATATCTCTAAGACTCTCTAGCTAATTTATACACAAGAGATGCTTAAATTGGTTCTCTTGTGTAACTTAACATGCACTGAAAGTTCTGCCATTGGGAAGAACGTCAATCAAATCAAGAAGATCCACGCAGAATGCAAGAACAGATGGTAGGTGATGAGTGCTGATTTTGGAAAACAGAGAAAATAATATAAAAGAGAGTTTTTCCCTACTAAGCAAACTACTTTTTTTCTGACTGTCACTGTTTGATACGTAAGCAGTTTTTCCTGATAGATATGCCCTTTAAAGTTGATGGGTTAAACACAGTTTCTTAATCAACCGCTCAGAAGTACCTAGGTTACAGATTAAAATGACCATGACAATTGTGCATGTGGGTGGGTATGTGATACTGAAATCTGCAAGAACAGAGGTAGCTTTTTCATGTCATTCTCAGGGCATTGCATAATCCTCAAAATTGGAAGTGCCAAGTATTATTCAAGCAAAAAAAAAAAGAATAAATTAATTCAAAGTTAGAAGTGCATTCTGTAAACAGTTTCTACTTGTCTAAAACTTCACATGACTTTCAATTTTAGGGTTATAGATTTATGAATTTTCTTCAGATACTGCATAAATGATGAAAAATCTCAAATTTTGGTATAGATCATGAGGTATGTGTGTGGATATTTCATGGTAATACTCTGCTATGAAAGAGATCAGAAAGAATTTCTCTTTATTGTCCAACAAATCTTTTTTCATTCTCTTCATCCTTCTTCTCCAAATTATGTAGAAGAAAGAGAGTCCTAGGGTCAATAAAAAAAGCTGAAGCCACATGATCTGATCTCCATTCTTAATTGCCATGCTAATTTTTTCTTGGTTATTTGTACATGTTGTTCGCTATGGCCCAGATTTCCTTTAAGCCGATATCTGCCATACTGGATCTGCTCTAAATCCCTCCTTGAAAGTGGCACACCTTGTGAGGAAAGTGTTGCAGAAGTGGAAAGACAGCCCAAGAACCCCAGACTGAAGCTTCAGGTGTCAGCTCCTCTGGGATAACAGATCAATGATACACTGTGTTTTCAGAAAGATTGCTTAAAT